>NW_027008827.1:0-69903 GCF_036934945.1 Oncorhynchus masou masou
CGTCCCTGGCAACCAGCTCCTACCCATTCCCCACCACCAGCCCCTACCCAGCCACCAACAGCTCCCACGCAGCCACCACCACCAGTCTGCCATGCTGCCCTCTGTCTTAACGGTGGGACCTGCCATGAGCTGCAGGGCCCAGTGGAGCTCTGTCCTTCTACTGCGACTGCCCCCTACACTTCACTGGACGCTTCTGTGAGAAAGGTAGGTCTATGATTCTGTTACATACTATTTACACTAGGTAGCATACACGTAGAATAAAGTAGTGTATTGGCACTAAACGTGCAACCACTTTGGTGGCATATGCTCCTAAGTAAATAATTTTCTGTGCAACCTGGAATTTTTATTTGGAAACACCAGTGCGCCTAGAATTAAAATCACCAAGATAATAATTGTTGTAATGATTAAGCTTCGCTTACCATGACCTCCGAGTGCCACAGAGTCCTCTCTCTCCCTCTGCAGCTGCTTCCCTGTTCTCTGACCACACACACCAAGCCCTGTTTCCTGTCACTCAAGCAGGCAGCACACAGCTCCTCCAAGCTGTTTTATTCTCTCAGCATGCTGTCAATTTATCCACTCTACCAGAACAAGAACGATGCTGCTTTCACATTACTTCTACATGTGAATCCAGATGTTTTCTATGTTATACTATTATTTTTTGTATCTTGCTCTGTGCAAAATGCTAATTAGTTAGTTACGGTAGCTAAGCGTGTGCGAGCATAAAGCTAATCGCAACCAGCTAAATGCCATTTAGCTAAATGCTCCTAGCTGGGGCAAAGCAAACGTTAGATCTAATACAGTTGGTACCAGTAGTGATCAGCATATTGTTTGTGCTATGGCATGTTCTGAATCAGGTAGCCTATTATTTGAAATATTTGTCAAAATATAACATCTCTATTAAAATTGGACGGCAGGGTAGCCTAGTGGTGAGAGCGTTGGACTAGCAACCGAAGGTTGCAAGTTCAAATCCCCAGTTGACAAGGTACAAATCTGTCGTTCTGCCCCTGAACAGGCAGTTAACCCACTGTTCCTAGGCCATCATTGAAAATGAGGTGGCTCTAACTGACTTGCCTAGTTAAATAAAGGTAAAATAAATAAAAATGTGATTAGGTCCCCTGGGAAACACTGACAAACACTTTGGTTCCTACCCTGTCATAACCCCTACCTGGCTTTTCCATGTGTTTTCATGCCAAACAACACCAACCATAGAATTACAATGATCATTCTATTTCTAGGATTCAAACCGTTTACCCCAGTGTTTTGATCTATATCAAAGATCAAATCACAATTAGATTGTTTTTGCCCATATCGCCCTAACAACCTGGTAGCTTAAATGGTACCAGTAAATGCAAACGTTTGTAACCAAGAAAGAAACAACAAAGTGATATTTTTCTTCCTGAAAGGAAATGTTCTTCTTCATGAGATGCTTAACAATGAATTAGGATCCACATAGGCCCAATGAAGCTATGTCTCAATCAATTAAAAATGATGTGGTGTTCCTACATTTTGAAGATAGGAGAACCATTGCTACAAATTAAAAATTACGTGTTGCTCCTAACTTTTTGAAGATAGGAGAACCAGTGCTACCAATGAAACGTGATAATTCTGAGCCCTTTGTATTGGGCATGCTTTCTATGTGGTATGCTACTGTACTAGTATGGACATTTATCTGGGTTCCTCTGTGAGAAAGGTAGGCTTCTTATGCCCTTTTCACACTTATCATGTCACTCAAACCGTAGGCCTTCTGTGTTTACTCTATTATCTTCCTTTCACATTGTCCATTCCTGCACGTTTCCAACAACTAAGGTGGTGGATCCACCCTTGAACCAGCACAGTACAGCTTGGCTCGGTTAGCTCAGCTCATTCATGTGAAAGGATATACTGTAACTCTCCAGACCTCCACACTGTCTCAGTAGTTCCCCTCTGTAGCCTACAGCCCCTCTTGGGATCCACTTCCTCTTTTCAACCAAAGGCCTCAGAGGAATACAGATTTAATAGCAAATTGGGAATTAGGATTAAAATAAGTAATCCACACTGAGTGACTGACACCATGACTGTGTCCCAAATGGAACCCTATTCCCTACATTGTGGGCCCTAGTCAAGAGTAGTACACTTTATATGGAATAGGTTCAATTTGGAACGTAATACAACACCAGTTGAGTGAGTGAGAGAAACAGAGAGAGAGAGAGAGACAAACACAGACAGACAGGTTTGGTTTTATAAAGGATGTCCATTATTCATAGTGTGTCTAATGAAAGGATCCATACGGCAGTTGGCGTTGAGTCATCCCAAAGCTCACCCCATGATCACCTTTAACCCTCGCTGCAAATAACAGGATGACCTTGCTACTCACATCGCAGGTGCCAGATTCTGTGTCTAACCCCCTCCATCGCCCCACACCACCCTCCTGCCACTCTGAACTCTGGATTCCTTGTCTGAACCCTCCATCCCCACCTACTACCACCCTACTACTCTGAACTCTTTGAATTCCTTGTCTGACCCCTCCATCCCTACCTACTACCACCCTGCTACTCTGAACTCTTTGAATTCCTTGTCTGACCCCTCCATCCCCACCTACTACCACCCTGCTACTCTGAACTCTGGATTCCTTGTCTGACCCCTCCATCCCCACCTACTACCACCGTACTACTCTGAACTCTTTGAATTCCTTGTCTGACCCCTCCATCCCCACCTACTACCACCGTACTACTCTGAACTCTTTGAATTCCTTGTCTGACCCCTCCATCCCTACCTACTACCACCCTGCTACTCTGAACTCTTTGGATTCTGTGTCTGGCCCCTCCATCACACCACCACTACCACCCTGCTGCTGCAAACCTTTATCATTTGACAGCAATAGAAATTGAGACCCTGGAGATGTGAGAGAGGGTGGAGGGGAAGGGCAAGAGTTTCCCCTCTCAGCTAGAGAGTGAGAAATCAGATGATACCTGACATCTCCCTGGCTGTAGGTGCTGCTCCCGAACCAAAAATTGTTATTCGGTTGTCCCCATAGGAGAATCCCTTTGATGAACCCATTTGGTTCCAGGTTGAACCCTTCTGGTTCCATGTAGAACCCTTTCCACAGAGGGTTTACATGGAACCCAAAAAGAGTACTATCTGGAACCGAAAGGGTTATCTTATGGGGACAGCCACAGAACCCTTTTGGAAGCCTTTTTTCTAAGAGTGAACAGGTCTCTCTTGTCTTCCCTGGCTAGCACACATACAGGCTACTGTCTTACTACACATACTGCCTACTGTCTTACTACACACACTGGCTACTGTCTTACTACACATACTGGCTACTGTCTTACTACACATACTGGCTACTGTCTTACTACACATACTGGCTACTGTCTTACTACACATACTGGCTACTGTCTTACTACACATACTGGCTACTGTCTTACTACATACTGGCTACTGTCTTACTACACATACTGGCTACTGTCTTACTACACATACTGGCTACTGTCTTACTACACATACTGGCTACTGACTAGAGTTGTCTGCTGTCTTACTATACCTACTGGCTACTGACTAGAGTTGTCTGCTGTCTTACTATACATACTGGCTACTAACTAGAGCTGTCTACTGTCTTACTACACATACTGGCTACTGACTAGAGCTGTCTACTGTCTTACTACACATGCTGGCTACTGACTAGAGCTGTTTTACTGTCTTACTACACATACACATACTGTCTTGCTACACATACTGGATACTGTCTAGAGCTGTCTACTGTCTTACTACACATACTGGCTACTGTCTTACTACACATACTGGCTACTGACTAGAGCTGTCTACTGTCTTACTACACATACTGGCTACTGACTAGGCTGCCACTGTCTTACTACACATACTGGCTACTGTCTTACTACACATACTGGATACTGTCTAGAGCTGTCTACTGTCTTACTACACATACTGGCTACTGTCTTAATACACATACTGGCTACTGTCTTACTACACATACTGGCTACTGTCTTACTACACATACTGGCTACTGACTAAAGCTGTCTACTCTCTTACTACACATACCGGCTACTGACTAGAGCTGTCTACTGTCTTACTACACATACTGGCTACTGTCTTACTACACATACTGGCTACTGACTAGAGCTGTCTACTGTCTTACTGACACATATTGGCTCTGACTAGAGCTGTCTACTGTCTTACTGACACATACTGGCTACTGTCTTACTACACATACTGGCTACTGTCTAGAGCTGTCTACTGTCTTACTGACATACTGGCTACTGACTAGAGCTGTCTACTGTCTTACTGACATACTGGCTACTGACTAGAGCTGTCTACTGTCTTACTACACATACTGGCTACTGACTAGAGCTGTCTACTGTCTTACTACACATACTGGCTACTGTCTTACTACACATACTGGATACTGTCTAGAGCTGTCTACTGTCTTACTACACATACTGGCTACTGTCTTACTACACATACTGGCTACTGACTAGAGCTGTCTACTGTCTTACTGCACATACTGGCTACTGTCTTACTACACATACTGGCTACTGACTAGAGCTGTCTACTGTCTTACTACACATACTGGCTACTGTCTTACTGCACATACTGGCTACTGTCTTACTACACATACTGGCTACTGTCTTACTACACATACTGGCTACTGTCTTACTACACATACTGGCTACTGTCTTACTACACATACTGGCTACTGACTAGAGCTGTCTACTGTCTTACTGACACATACTGGCTACTGACTAGAGCTGTCTACTCTCTTACTACACATACCGGCTACTGACTAGAGCTGTCTACTGTCTTACTACACATACTGGCTACTGTCTTACTACACATACTGGCTACTGACTAGAGCTGTCTACTGTCTTACTGACACATATTGGCTCTGACTAGAGCTGTCTACTGTCTTACTGACACATACTGGCTACTGTCTTACTGACATACTGGCTACTGACTAGAGCTGTCTACTGTCTTACTGACACATACTGGCTACTGTCTTACTACACATACTGGCTACTGTCTAGAGCTGTATACTGTCTTACTGACATACTGGCTACTGACTAGAGCTGTCTACTGTCTTACTGACACATACTGGCTACTGTCTTACTGACATACTGGCTACTGACTAGAGCTGTCTACTGTCTTACTGACACATACTGGCTACTGTCTTACTACACATACTGGCTACTGTCTAGAGCTGTCTACTGTCTTACTACACATACTGGCTACTGACTAGAGCTGTCTACTGTCTTACTGACATACTGGCTACTGACTAGAGCTGTCTACTGTCTTACTGACATACTGGCTACTGACTAGAGCTGTCTACTGTCTTACTGACACATACTGGCTACTGACTAGAGCTGTCTACTGTCTTACTACACATACTGGCTACTGACTAGAGCTGTCTGCTGTCTTACTACACATACTGGCTACTGTCTTACTACACATACTGGCTACTGTCTAGAGCTGTCTACTGTCTTACTGACACATACTGGCTACTGACTAGAGCTGTCTACAGTCTTATTACACATACTGGCTACTGACTAGAGCTGTCTACTGTCTTACTACACATACTGGCTACTGACTAGAGCTGTCTACTGTCTTACTAAAAAATACTGGCTACTGTCTTACTACACATACTGGCCACTGTCTAGAGCTGTCTACTGTCTTACTACACATACTGGCTACTGACTAGAGCTGTCTGTCTTACTACACATACTGGCTACTGACTAGAGCTGTCTACTGTCTTACTGACACATACTAGCTACTGACTGGAGCTGTCTACTGTCTTACTACACATACTGGCTACTGTCTTACTACACATACTGGCTACTGTCTTACTACACATACTGGCTCATGTCTTACTACACATACTGGCTCCTGTCTTACTACACATACTGGCTACTGACTAGAGCTGTCTACTGTCCTACTACACATACTGGCTACTGACGAGAGCCACTGTCCTATGAGCAGGGTTGGGTCAATACCATGAACATTTCAGTCAATTCAAAAATTGAAATTCCAATTCTCTTTAATGCTTTTCCATGAGGAAAAAATGGAATTGGAATTTGGTTTACTTTCTGTATTGACTCGAATTTAAATGGAATTGACCCCAATTGTGCTTCTGAGGCATATACACATGCTAGGGTATGGAGTAGGGTTAGTACTATAGAAATGTAATTACTAGAACGGTACGCCACAATCTAGTCAACATATGCACATGCTCGGGTATGGAGTAGGGTTAGTACTATAGAAATGTAATTACTAGAACGATACGCCACATTCTAGTCAACATGTGCACATGCTCGGGTATGGAGTAAGGTTAGTACTATAGAAATATAATTACTAGAACGGTACGCCACATTCAAGTCAACATTTCTGTCATTTGTGGACCGGCAGCCGTATTGACTATACCCATGAGGGGGCTTATGGGTAATTCCAAGGTAATAGAGTGATGCCGAGACTCCGATTTTTCACTTTAAAATGTCTTTCAAACAAAAACAAATGATTGCACTGTTAAACAAACCATACAACTCTATGCACAAGTACCACTTTTAACAATTTCCTATGTAAATGTACTTGAAGAACAGTGCAGATGAAAAGTTTGGTAACAGAATGACGGTTTGTGCTGTTGGTGCCCTCATTCTATTACCAAACTTTACATATGCGATTGGTTACCGTGGAATTGCCCTTATCCATTCTAGTAATAATTCTATTTCTATGGCTTCTGAGGCTCACAGCCTCACACACATGATGGGGTTGACTGGGGCTCCCACTGACCCTCTGGTTAGTAGGTATAAAACACATGCTGGGGTTGACTGGGGCTCCCACTGACCCTCTGGTTAGTAGGTATAAAACACATGCTGGGGTTGACTGGGGCTCCCACTGACCCTCTGGTTAGTAGGTATAAAACACATGCTGGGGTTGACTGGGGCTCCCACTGACCCTCTGGTTAGTAGGTATAAAACCCATGATGGGGTTGACTGGGGCTCCCACTGACCCTCTGGTTAGTAGGTATAAAACACATGCTGGTGTTGACTGGGGCTCCCACTGACCCTCTGGTTAGTAGGTATAAAACACATGCTGGGGTTGACTGGGGCTCCCACTGACTCTGTGGTTAGTAGGTATAAAACACATGATGGGGTTGACTGGGGCTCCCACTGACCCTCTGGTTAGTAGGTATAAAACACATGATGGGGTTGACTGGGGCTCCCACTGACCCTGTGGTTAGTAGGTATAAAACACATGCTGGGGTTGACTGGGGCTCCCACTGACCCTCTGGTTAGTAGGTATAAAACCCATGATGGGGTTGACTGGGGCTCCCACTGACCCTCTGGTTAGTAGGTATAAAACACATTATGGGGTTGACTGGGGCTCCCACTGACCCTCTGGTTAGTAGGTATAAAACACATGATGGGGTTGACTGGGGCTCCCACTGACCCTGTGGCTCCCACTGACCCTGTGGTTAGTAGGTATAAAACACATGCTGGGGTTGACTGGGGCTCCCACTGACCCTGTGGTTAGTAGGTATAAAACCATGATGGGGTTGACTGGGGCTCCCACTGACCCTCTGGTTAGTAGGTATAAAACACATGATGGGGTTGACTGGGGCTCCCACTGACCCTGTGGTTAGTAGGTATAAAACACATGCTGGGGTTGACTGGGGCTCCCACTGACCCTGTGGCTAGTAGGTATAAAACACAT
The DNA here is from genome assembly GCF_036934945.1 of Oncorhynchus masou masou. Lineage (NCBI taxonomy): Eukaryota > Metazoa > Chordata > Actinopteri > Salmoniformes > Salmonidae > Oncorhynchus > Oncorhynchus masou. Next base: position 7,702 of record NW_027008827.1, read on the forward strand.
GATGGGGTTGACTGGGGCTCCCACTGACCCTGTGGTTAGTAGGTATAAAACACATGCTGGGGTTGACTGGGGCTCCCACTGACCCTGTGGACTAAATGCTGATCACAACTAAATACTGATCACACCTTAAAACCGATCTCGACTAAAAACCGATCTCGACTAAATAATGATCTCGACTAAATACTGATCACGACTAAATACATTTTGAATCAGTTAAACATGTGCTACATTAGATATACACAATTAAATATGTCTAATATAATGTTATAATCTGTATCATAAGATATTGTAAATGTAATAACATGTTATACCTGTTGGCAAAGTGTTGCCACAATGTGTTGTTAGATGGCCAGGGATCACTTGAAAAAGAGATGTTCATCTCAATGTGTCTCTGTGTGTTGTTAGATGGCCAGGGATCACTTGAAAAAGAGATGTTCATCTCAATGTGTCTCTGTGTGTTGTTAGATGGCCAGAGATCACTTGAAAAAGAGATGTTCATCTCAGTGTGTCTCTGTGTGTTGTTAGATGGCCAGGGATCACTTGAAAAAGAGATATTCATCTCAGTGTGTCTCTGTGTGTTGTTAGATGGCCAGGGATCACTTGAAAAAGAGATGCTCATCTCAATGTGTCTCTGTGTGTTGTTAGATGGCCAGGGATCACTTGAAAAAGAGATGTTCATCTCAATGTGTCTCTGTGTTGTTAGATGGCCAGGGATCACTTGAAAAAGAGATGTTCATCTCAATGTGTCTCTGTGTTGTTAGATGGCCAGGGATCACTTGAAAAAGAGATGTTCATCTCAATGTGTCTCTGTGTTGTTAGATGGCCAGAGATCACTTGAAAAAGAGATGCTCATCTCAGTGTGTCTCTGTGTTGTTAGATGGCCAGGGATCACTTGAAAAAGAGATGCTCATCTCAATGTGTCTCTGTGTGTTGTTAGATGGCCAGGGATCACTTGAAAAAGAGATGTTCATCTCAATGTGTCTGTGTGTTGTTAGATGGCCAGGGATCACTTGAAAAAGAGATATTCATCTCAGTGTGTCTCTGTGTGTTGTTAGATGGCCAGGGATCACTTGAAAAAGAGATATTCATCTCAATGTGTCTCTGTGTTGTTAGATGGCCAGGGATCACTTGAAAAAGAGATGTTCATCTCAATGTGTCTCTCTGTGTTGTTAGATGGCCAGGGATCACTTGAAAAAGAGATGTTCATCTCAATGTGTCTCTGTGTTGTTAGATGGCCAGGGATCACTTGAAAAAGAGATATTCATCTCAATGTGTCTGTGTGTTGTTAGATGGCCAGGGATCACTTGAAAAAGAGACGTTCATCTCAATGTGTCTCTGTGTTGTTAGATGGCCAGGGATCACTTGAAAAAGAGATGTTCATCTCAATGTGTCTCTGTGTGTTGTTAGATGGCCAGGGATCACTTGAAAAAGAGACGTTCATCTCAATGTGTCTCTGTGTTGTTAGATGGCCAGGGATCACTTGAAAAGAGATGCTCATCTCAGTGTGTCTCTGTGTTGTTAGATGGCCAGGGATCACTTGAAAAAGAGATGCTCATCTCAGTGTGTCTCTGTGTTGTTAGATGGCCAGGGATCACTTGAAAAAGAGACGTTCATCTCAATGTGTCTCTGTGTTGTTAGATGGCCAAGGATGACTTGAAAAAGAGATGTTCATCTCAATGTGTCTCTGTGTTGTTAGATGGCCAGAGATCACTTGAAAAAGAGATGCTCATCTCAGTGTGTCTCTGTGTTGTTCGATGGCCAGGGATCACTTGAAAAAGAGATGCTCATCTCAGTGTGTCTGTGTGTTGTTAGATGGCCAGGGATCACTTGAAAAAGAGGCGTTCATCTCAATGTGTCTCTGTGTTGTTAGATGGCCAGGGATCACTTGAAAAAGAGATGTTCATCTCAATGTGTCTCTGTGTGTTGTTAGATGGCCAGAGATCACTTGAAAAAGAGATGTTCATCTCAATGTGTCTCTGTGTGTTGTTAGATGGCCAGGGATCACTTGAAAAAGAGATGTTCATCTCAATGTGTCTCTGTGTGTTGTTAGATGGCCAGGGATCACTTGAAAAAGAGATGTTCATCTCAGTGTGTCTCTGTGTTGTTAGATGGCCAGAGATCACTTGAAAAAGAGATGCTCATCTCAATGTGTCTCTGTGTGTTGTTAGATGGCCAGGGATCACTTGAAAAAGAGATATTCATCTCAATGTGTCTCTGTGTGTTGTTAGATGGCCAGGGATCACTTGAAAAAGAGATATTCATCTCAATGTGTCTCTGTGTGTTGTTAGATGGCCAGGGATCACTTGAAAAAGACATGTTCATCTCAATGTGTCTCTGTGTGTTGTTAGATGGCCAGGGATCACTTGAAAAAGAGATATTCATCTCAATGTGTCTCTGTGTGTTGTTAGATGGCCAGGGATCACTTGAAAAAGAGATGTTCATCTCAGTGTGTCTCTGTGTTGTTAGATGGCCAGGGATCACTTGAAAAAGAGATGTTCATCTCAGTGTGTCTCTGTGTGTTGTTAGATGGCCAGGGATCACTTGAAAAAGAGATGTTCATCTCAGTGTGTCTCTGTGTTGTTAGATGGCCAGGGATCACTTGAAAAAGAGATGTTCATCTGTGTCTTTTCTGTTTAAATAAAGGACATATAACATATGCTTTACTGCAAGCCCGTTGTATCCAGATTAAGGGCTGTGATATTACTGATGTCCATCCTGATGCTATCCTCTATTGTGCTAATAGCCTTTTCATTGTATTCCTATCTTCTACATCAGCTGATTGAACACGTTGTTCTACTGGTGTCAATAAGTCAATGTTCAGCTGCTGAGCTAATTTGCTGAGTCATAAGTTAATGTATCTCTATTGATGCGAGATCAGACATTTTGGCGCATATGGCCTGTGTCTGAAATAGCACCCTATGCACTCTATACAGTGCACTACTTTTGACCAGGGCGCATAGGGCTCTGGTCAGAAATAAGCATATAGGGAATAGGGTGCCATTTCAGACACAGTCATGCACTGAGTTGAATTCATTAATCATCCTAGATATTTATTTTCTCATTCCTTTGGTACCAAATAAAACTGACTATCATTGCACTTTGAGCAAGAGTATTTGGAATTAATTATTGTTCTCTCAAGAACATACCAGTTTATAATTTTATGAATATAAATTATTCTAAATATCTAACCACATCTTTTCAAAAACAGAGATTTCATTAATTTTTTATTTTTGTTCCTATTTTTGTATTAAAATTGAAAACATGAATTGTATACATGAGTGAAGCCGAGTGAAGTTGTCGTGTTCTTTTTGCAACTTGATAGAATGCATGTAAAACCAATTATTCATGGATGTTAGATGGTAATGGATGTTAGATGGTAATGGATGTTAGATGGTAAAGGATGTTATATAGTAAAGGATGTTATATAGTAAAGGATGTTATATAGTAAAGAATGTTAGATGGTAATGGATGTTAGATGGTAATGGATGTTAGATGGTAAAGGAATGTATGTTAGATGGTAAAGGATGTTAGATGGTAAAGGATGTTAGATGGTAAAGGATGTTAGATGGTAATGGATGTTAGATGGTAAAGGAATGTATGTTAGATGGTAAAGGATGTTAGATGGTAAAGGATGTTAGATGGTAATGGATGTTAGATGGTAAAGGATGTTAGATGGTCATGGATGTTAGATGGTCATGGATGTTAGATGGTCATGGATGTTAGATGGTAATGGATGTTAGATGGTAATGGATGTTAGATGGTAATGGATGTTAGATGGTAATGGATGTTAGATGGTAAAGGAATGTATGTTAGATGGTAAAGGATGTTAGATGGTAATGGGTGTTATATAGTAAAGGAATGGATGTTATATAGTAAAGGAATGGATGTAATATAGTAAAGGATGTTATATAGTAAAGGATGTTAGATGGTCATGGATGTTAGATGGTCATGGATGTTAGATGGTCATGGATGTTAGATGGTCATGGATGTTAGATGGTAAAGGATGTTATATAGTAAAGGATGTTTAATATTAAAGGATGTTAGATGGTAATGGATGTTAGATGGTAATGGTTGTTAGATGGTAATGGATGTTATATAGTAAAGGAATGGATGTTATATAGTAAAGGATGTTAGATGGTAAAGGATGTTAGATGGTAAAGGATGTTAGATTATAAAGGATGTTAGATTATAAAGGATGTTAGATGGTAATGGATGTTATATAGTAAAGGAATGGATGTTATATAGTAAAGGAATGGATGTTAGATGTTAAAGGATGTTAGATGGTGATGGATGTTATATAGTAAAGGAATGGATGTTAGATGGTAATGGATGTTATATAGTAAAGGAATGGATGTTATATAGTAAAGGATGTTATATAGTAAAGGAATGGATGTTATATAGTACAGGAATGGATGTTATATAGTAAAGGAATGGATGTTATATAGTAAAGGATGTTATATAGTAACGGATGTTAGATGGTAAAGGAATGGATGTTATATCGTAAAGGAATGGATGTTATATCGTAAAGGAATGGATGTTATATAGTAAAGGATGTTATATAGTAACGTATGGTATATAGTAAAGGAATGGATGTTATATAGTAAAGGATTTATATAGTAAAGGAATGGATGTTATATGGTAAAGGAACGGATGTTAGAAAGTAATGGATGTTAGATGGTAAAGGATGTTCTATAGTAAAGGAATGGATGTTATATAGTAACGTATGGTATATAGTAAAGGAATGGATGTTATATAGTAAAGGATTTATATAGTAAAGGAATGGATGTTATATGGTAAAGGAACGGATGTTAGAAAGTAATGGATGTTAGATGGTAAAGGATGTTCTATAGTAAAGGAATGGATGTTATATAGTAACGTATGGTATATAGTAAAGGAATGGATGTTATATAGTAAAGGATGTTATATAGTAATGGATGTTAGATGGTAAAGGATGTTCTATAGTAAAGTAATGGATGTTAGATGGTAAAGGATGTTCTATAGTAAAGGAATGGATGTTAGATTAAAGGTATAAATAATAAAAAAAGAGTGACAGAAAGGTCAGAATTTTCATTTTGCAGAGATCAATAACTGTCTTCGGGTGACAAACTGATTAGGTTTCTGTGTTATCAGGGAGACATATGAGGTGCAGGTTATCTGGGAGAGTGCAGGGCCCATATTAATAAAGCATCTCTGAGTAGGAGTGCTGATCTAGGACCAGTTCTGCCTTTTAGATAATAATAAGTAAGATTACATGGACAGGGGGGACCTGATCCTAGATCAGCACTCCTTCTCTGAAACGCTTTATGAATACGGGCGACAGTAATTGACTGGGTGACTTCTATCTCACACTCATCAGACTCACTCATAACACACACACACACACACACACACACAAGGTGACAGTAGTTATGTGGGATGTGGCTGTTGAAACCAGTCATATGAGTCAGAATATAGATGTGGCTGTTCAAACAGTTCATGTGAGTCAGTTGTAGGAGCAGACAGTCAGAACCTTGCACTAGGCCTATCTATCAGTATAGGCAGGTCAGCCACCAGGCAGACAGTCAGAACTGTGCACTAGGCCTATCTATCAGTATAGGCAGGTCAGTCACCAGACAGTCAGAACCGTGCACTAGGCCTATCTATCAGTATAGGCAGGTCAGTCACCAGACAGTCAGAACCGTGCACTAGGCCTATCAGTATAGGCAGGTCAGCTACCAGACAGACAGTCAGAACCGTGCACTAGGCCTATCTATCAGTATAGGCAGGTCAGTCACCAGACAGTCAGAACCGTGCACTAGGCCTATCTATCAGTACAGGCAGGTCAGCCACCAGGCAGACAGTCAGAACTGTGCACTAGGCCTATCTATCAGTATAGGCAGGTCAGCCACCAGGCAGACAGTCAGAACCGTGCACTAGGCCGATCTATCAGTATAGGCAGGTCAGTCACCAGACAGACAGTCAGAACCGTGCACTAGGCCTATCTATCAGTATAGGCAGGTCAGCTACCAGACAGACAGTCAGAACTGTACACTAGGCCTATCTATCAGCATCGGCAGGTCAGTCACCAGACAGACAGTCAGAACCGTGCACTAGGCCTATCTATCAGTATAGGCAGGCCAGCCACCAGACAGACAGTCAGAACCGTGCACTAGGCCTATCTATCAGTATAGGTCAGCCACCAGACAGACAGTCAGAACCGTACACTAGGCCTATCTATCAGTATAGGCAGGTCAGTCACCAGACAGACAGTCAGAACCGTGCACTAGGCCTATCTATCAGTATAGGCAGGTCAGCCACCAGACAGACAGTCAGAACCGTACACTAGGCCTATCTATCAGTATAGGCAGGTCAGTCACCAGACAGACAGTCAGAACCGTGCACTAGGCCTATCTATCAGTATAGGCAGGTCAGTCACCAGACAGTCAGAACCGTGCACTAGGCCTATCAGTATAGGCAGGTCAGCTACCAGACAGACAGTCAGAACCGTGCACTAGGCCTATCTATCAGTATAGGCAGGTCAGACACCAGACAGACAGTCAGAACCGTGCACTAGGCCTATCTATCAGTATAGGTCAGCCACCAGACAGACAGTCAGAACCGTACACTAGGCCTATCTATCAGTATAGGCAGGTCAGTCACCAGACAGACAGTCAGAACCGTGCACTAGGCCTATCTATCAGTATAGGCAGGTCAGTCACCAGACAGACAGTCAGAACCGTGCACTAGGCCTATCTATCAGTATAGGCAGGTCAGCCACCAGACAGACAGTCAGAACCGTGCACTAGGCCTATCTATCAGTATAGGCAGGTCAGCCACCAGACAGACAGTCAGAACTGTGCACTAGGCCTATCTATCAGTATAGGCAGGTCAGCCACCAGACAGACAGTCAGAACCGTACACTAGGCCTATCTATCAGTATAGGCAGGTCAGTCACCAGACAGACAGTCAGAACCGTGCACTAGGCCTATCTATCAGTATAGGCAGGTCAGCCACCAGACATCCTATCTATCGGCAATCAAAAACGGTATCTCGCAATGCTGTATCTTGAAATTTCTTGGCTTGCAATGTCTCGCAACTTCGGGTAAAGCGGGACCTATCATCAATGAATAGGCTAGGACATTCTACAAGCAACTTCAGTAAAGCAGGGCCTATCATCAATGAATAGGCTAGGACATTCTACAAGCAACTTCAGTAAAGCAGGGCCTATCATCAATGAATAGGCTAGGACATTCTACAAGCAACTTCAGTAAAGCAGGGTCTATCATCAATGAATAGGCTAGGACATTCTACAAGCAACCGACCGAAGACAGGACAACAGACCAAAGAATGAACACACACTCGCATCATTAGTGTAGACAGGGAGTAAAAGGCAAAGTGAAAGGTTTTACTCTCGCCAAAATATGTCCAAAATAAGCCTTTGGACCTAAGCTTGTCTGCCTTCCCACCTCTGGGACAACGACTCCCATTGTTAGGGCGAAGAACAGGGGTGTACAGTACTTAAGCAAAAATACTTTAAAGTACTACTTATGTCATTTTTGGGGGTATCTTTACTTTACTATTTCCATTTTTTTTACTTTTACTTCACTACATTCCTAAAGAAAATAATGTACTTTTTACTCCATATATTTTCCATGTCACCCAAAAGTACTTGTTACATTTGTTTATGCTTAGCAGGATATGTCAAATTCATGCACTTATCAAGAGAACAGCCCTGGTCATCCCTACTGCCTCTGATCTGGTGGACTCACTAAACACAAATGCTTTGTCTGTGAATGATGTCTGAGTGTTGGAGTGTGCCCCTGGCTATCCGTAAATACATTTAAAATAAAATGAAAATGGTGTCTGGTTTGCTTAATTGTTTGAAATGATTTATACTTTTACTTTTGATACTTAAGTATATTTCAGCAATTACATTTACTTTTTATACTTTAGTAGATTTAAAAACCAAATAGTTTGAGACTTTTACTTAAGTAGTATTTTACTGGGTGACTTTCACTTTTACTTGAGTCATGTTCTATTAAGATATCTTTACTATTTCGCAAGTATGACAATTGGCTACTTTTTCCACCACTGGCGCATCTTGTCATTATATACAGATCTGTGTCGAAGAGCATGAGCAGGCAGGCCAGCACGAGGAAGAGAGAAGTGGTGCAGGCAGGCCAGCACGAGGGATAGGGAAGAGATGCAGGCAGGCAGGCCAGCACGAGGGAGAGGGAAGAGGTGCAGGCAGGCCAGCACGAGGGAGAGAGAAGAGGGGCCGGCAGGCCAGCACGAGGGAGAGAAGAGGGGCAGGCAGGCCAGCACGAGGGAGAGAGAAGAGGGGGTAGGCAGGCCAGCACGAGGGAGAGAGAAGAGGTGCAGGCAGGCCAGCACGAGGGAGAGGGAAGAGGGGGCAGGCAGGCAGGCCAGCATGAGGGAGAGGGAAGAGGGGGCAGGCAGGCGAGCCAGCATGAGGAAGAGAGAAGTGGTGCAGGCAGGCCAGCACGAGGGAGAGGGAAGAGGGGGCAGGCAGGCAGGCCAGCATGAGGGAGAGCGAAGAGGTGCAGGCAGGCCAGCACGAGGGAGAGGGAAGAGGGGGCATGCAGGCAGGCCAGCATGAGGGAGAGGAAGAGGGGGCAGGCAGGCGAGCCAGCATGAGGAAGAGAGAAGTGGTGCAGGCAGGCCAGCACGAGGGAGAGGGAAGAGGGGCAGGCAGGCAGGCCAGCATGAGGGAGAGAGAAGAGGTGCAGGCAGGCCAGCACGAGGGAGAGGGAAGAGGGGGCAGGCAGGCAAGCCAGCATGAGGGAGAGAGAAGAGATGCAGGCAGGCAGGCCAGCACGAGGGAGAGAGAAGAGGTGCAGGCAGGCCAGCACGAGGGAGAGGGAAGAGGTGCAGGCAGGCCAGCACGAGGAAGAGGGAAGAGGGGACAGGCAGGCAGGCCAGCATGAGGGAGAGAGAAGAGGTGCAGGCAGTCAGGCCAGCACGAGGGAGAGACAAGAGGGGGCACGCAGGCAGGCCAGCATGAGGGAGAGAGAAGAGGTGCAGGCAGGCAGGCCAGCACGAGGGAGAGAGAAGAGGTGCAGGCAGGCAGGCCAGCACGAGGGAGAGAGAGAGCCAGCACGAGGGAGAGAGAAGAGATGCAGGCAGGCAGGCCAGCACGAGGGAGAGAGAAGAGGTGCAGGCAGGCCAGCACGAGGGAGAGAGAAGAGGGAGCAGGCAGGCAGGCCAGCATGAGGGAGAGAGAAGAGGTGCAGGCAGGCAGGCCAGCACTAGGGAGAGAGAAGAGGTGCAGGCAGGCAGGCCAGCACGAGGGAGAGAGAAGAGGTGCAGGCAGGCAGGCCAGCACGAGGGAGAGACAAGAGGGGGCAGGCAGGCAGTCCAGCAAGAGCGAGAGAGAAGAGGGGGCAGGCAGGCCAGCAAGAGGGAATGTCTTGGTAATCTGTATCTCGCAATTGCTTGTCTTGCATGCCTCGCAAGTTCACCAAAGTAGCCTAAAGTCAGGTGTACACTATGAGATTTTTTTATTTATTTTACCTTTATTTAAACAGGCAAGTCAGTTAAAAACAAATTCTTATTTTCAATGACGGCCTGGGAACAGTGGGTTAACTGCCTGTTCAGGGGCAGAACGACAGATTTTGTACCTTATCAGCTCGGGGATTTGAACTTGCAACCTTTCGGTTACTAGTCCAATGCTCTAACCACTAGGCTACACTGCCGCCCCAGATGTTGAGATTATAGACAAAATCCCCAAGTCATTGGCTACTCACCAACGTTTAATGTGAACTGACCTGTGTGCTACCTCTCCCGTCCTTAAGCAGTCCCAGACGGACCAATATTTTCAAACATTTTTGATTTCATCAGCACAAAATCTGCAATGATCTTGTAGTGTGAGATATGCAAATACAAGATTTTAGAACGGTGATCAGCAATAGCCAATGAGATCTCGAGTAGTAGCGATGACTACTACTAGTATGCTTTTGCACTTGCCAAAGTGTAAAATTGTTACAGCTCTGACAAGCTCTTTACACACAGTGTTATTCAACTCAAAATGTATTGGCTAGATACTTCAACTTGGTATATGTCAAGCATGAATGTCTGACTGAAAACATTTTTGAGGCTGCTTTGAGCCACAGCTTGTCGTAGCTACGTTAAATCTAATCACATCATCACATCATTGTTTTAGTGAGACAGCGTGGTATGGAGAATCCTCAAGACCAAGTGAAGAATCTTGTCTGTGCCATATTGTTTCTTCTTCGCACCACGACGTTGGCATGACAACAAACTACTGGAAAGACGGTCATGTAATGTGAGAGGCTTAGCAGTGTTACTATTTTATAAGTGGTGTGGTGTCTGCCCGGGCCGTTATAGCCTACCATCTAGTGAGCAACTTTGATGGGGGTAGGGGCCACAAACAATCTGCTCGCGAGGCTGCATACCCACATCCACACACCCCATCAAAATGTGTTGCTGTTTTACAGGGTGTAGAGAAATGTTTGCAGTTTTATTATGACGTCTGAGTGAGACTGACAAACAAAATCAATAGGGGACCCCCGGCCGGTAATTCATGATAACAACACGTTTAGAAAGCTGGCCGCTAATTTAGCAATCTAAAGAATGTTAGCTGAACCTGAGCTAATTGTGACTGAGCCAAGGGCTTTCAAAAGGGGGGCTTCCCGCGGGCCACCAGTTGCCATCTCCGAGTTAGGCTATAACAAGGGAAATAATATGTTTTATGATAACTGCACTGTGATTCAAATTTTGTGGGGGGAAAAAAATGTGAAAAGCACTGTTTCTCATTGAGGGATTTTTCTTAACATTAAGGATCCCAACTTTGTTTAAATGTTTTAGTCAGTAGTTCGATGTGTCAGTTTAAACAGTGGCACTACTGGATACAGTCATTTCAGTTCACTGTTGTCACCGTGTTAGATAACAGCCGAGCAACATTTTCCTTTTTCATTTCCTTCATTTCACTTTCATTTGAACTGATCTCTAAAAATATAGCTCATAGTGGTGCAAAACTTTACATCCTCTCAGGGCAATATACTGGGATAAACAGCAAGGGAATAGCCTACATTGCATAGACTGGTGGGGAATCATTAAGTGATGTGATGACACCTTTTCTCCAAACCAGCCAGGAATTAACTATTCATGCAGTGGATAAACCTCCTACTTTGACACCTGAAATCAAGTGTTGTCAAACACTCCAAAGCACATTGAATGTGTCGCTAAACACTGTTCAAAGAAGTGACACAACCTTTAGTCCCTCTCTGTCTCAACTAAAACCCTGTACTAGGTCTGTTTGTGTACCCTTCCACCCTCTTTTGACACCTTCGCTGTGCATTCTCAGGTGTTGTTAGTCTCTCTATCTGCCTCAGCAAAGCAACAGAGTCTTCTATATTATCTCCAGGGCTGCAATGGGCTAGCTCATTTATAGCCTACATTACAGCCCCATCTGTCCCATGGGAAAGAAATACCAAATAATCTCCCAGACCCTTTAAGGAATTTCCTTGAGTGTTTAATATTAGTATGCAGCCTACCCGCCGCTAAATGTGTGCAAAATCTCTCTGCACGGCCCTAACATATTTTATATACATAACTTGACCTATACTAATGAGTGAGATGTGCCTGGTGACAAATCTGTTTATAATATTGATTCAGCAGAGCTAGCTAGCTGGTAGATGGAAATAGAGGCATCTAATATTGATTCAGCAGAGCTAGCTAGCTGGTAGATGGAAATTGAGGCATCTAATATTGATTCACCAGAGCTATCTAGCTGGTAGATGGAAATAGAGCCATCTAATATTGCATCATCTAATATTGATTCACCAGAGCTAGCTAGCTGGTAGACAGAAATAGAGCCATCTAATATTGATTCACCAGAGCTAGCTAGCTGGTAGACGGAAATAGAGGCATCTAATATTGATTCACCAGAGCTAGCTCGCTGGTAGACAGAAATAGAGCCATCTAATATTGATTCAGCAGAGCTAGCTAGCTGGTAGATAAAAATAGAGATGTCTCCAGAGAATAAAAAGGAAGTACTAGATTAACTCTTAACCTGGATGTATTTTAGCGTGTCACAACATGTAAAAAGTAGAACCGTGTATTTGGTCATTTACTCGCATATGCACTGAGTATACAAAACATTAGGTACACCTGCTCTTTCCATGACATAGACTGACCAGGTGAATCCAGGTGAACGCTATGAGCGGGAAGCACTGGAGTCAACATGGGCCGGCATCCCTGTGGAAAGATTTTGACACCTTGCAGTCCATACCCCGATGAATTAAGGCTGTTCTGAGGGAAAAAGGGGGTGAAACTCAATATTAGGAAGGTGTTGGGTCACAGTGGAGAAGGGTTCTTACAATAGCAAAAAATGTCATACAGGAATATTCAACTGAAATTATATTCAGCAATCTCATATTATTTTGTGGTACAGCACCTTTACCGTGGTCCTGAGAGGAAAGGTTTCTCTTCCTTATAGATGAACAGTCGATGACGTCAACATACACTCTTAGAGAGAAGAGGCTAAAGGTTTCTCTTCCTTATAGATGAACAGTCGATGACGTCAACATACACTCTTAGAGAGAAGAGGCTAAAGGTTTCTCTTCCTTATAGATGAACAGTCGATGACGTCAACATACACTCTTAGAGAGAAGAGGCTAAAGGTTTCTCTTCCTTATAGATGAACAGTCGATGACGTCAACATACACTCTTAGAGAGAAGAGGCTAAAGGTTTGTCTTCCTTATAGATGAACAGTCGATGACGTCAACATACACTCTTAGAGAGAAGAGGCTAAAGGTTTCTCTTCCTTATAGATGAACAGTCGATGACGTCAACATACACTCTTAGAGAGAAGAGGCTAAAGGTTTCTCTTCCTTATAGATGAACAGTCGATGACGTCAACATACACTCTTAGAGAGAAGAGGCTAAAGGTTTCTCTTTTCTTATAGATGAACAGTCGATGACGTCAACATACACTCTTAGAGAGAAGAGGCTAAAGGTTTCTCTTCCTTATAGATGAACAGTCGATGACGTCAACATACACTCTTAGAGAGAAGAGGCTAAAGGTTTCTCTTCCTTATAGATGAACAGTCGATGACGTCAACATACACTCTTAGAGAGAAGAGGCTAAAGGTTTCTCTTTCTTATAGATGAACAGTCGATGACGTCAACATACACTCTTAGAGAGAAGAGGCTAAAGGTTTCTCTTCCTTATAGACGAACAGTCGATGACGTCAACATACACTCTTAGAGAGAAGAGGCTAAAGGTTTCTCTTCCTTATAGATGAACAGTCGATGACGTCAACATACACTCTTAGAGAGAAGAGGCTAAAGGTTTCTCTTCCTTATAGATGAACAGTCGATGACGTCAACATACACTCTTAGAGAGAAGAGGCTAAAGGTTTCTCTTCCTTATAGATGAACAGTCGATGACGTCAACATACACTCTTAGAGAGAAGAGGCTAAAGGTTTCTCTTCCTTATAGATGAACAGTCGATGACGTCAACATACACTCTTAGAGAGAAGAGGCTACAGGTTTCTCTTCCTTATAGATGAACAGTCGATGACGTCAACATACACTCTTAGAGAGAAGAGGCTAAAGGTGTCTCTTCCTTATAGATGAACAGTCGATGATGTCAACATACACTCTTAGAGAGAAGAGGCTAAAGGTTTCTCTTTCTTATAGATGAACAGTCGATGACGTCAACATACACTCTTAGAGAGAAGAGGCTAAAGGTTTCTCTTTCTTATAGATGAACAGTCGATGACGTCAACATACACTCTTAGAGAGAAGAGGCTAAAGGTTTCTCTTCCTTATAGATGAACAGTCGATGACGTCAACATACACTCTTAGAGAGAAGAGGCTAAAGGTTTCTCTTCCTTATAGATGAACAGTCGATGACGTCAACATACACTCTTAGAGAGAAGAGGCTAAAGGTTTCTCTTTCTTATAGATGAACAGTCGATGACGTCAACATACACTCTTAGAGAGAAGAGGCTAAAGGTTTCTCTTCCTTATAGATGAACAGTCGATGACGTCAACATACACTCTTAGAGAGAAGAGGCTAAAGGTTTCTCTTTCTTATAGATGAACAGTCGATGACGTCAACATACACTCTTAGAGAGAAGAGGCTAAAGGTTTCTCTTCCTTATAGACGAACAGTCGATGACGTCAACATACACTCTTAGAGAGAAGAGGCTAAAGGTTTCTCTTCCTTATAGATGAACAGTCGATGACGTCAACATACACTCTTAGAGAGAAGAGGCTAAAGGTTTCTCTTTCTTATAGATGAACAGTCGATGACGTCAACATACACTCTTAGAGAGAAGAGGCTAAAGGTTTCTCTTTCTTATAGATGAACAGTCGATGACGTCAACATACACTCTTAGAGAGAAGAGGCTAAAGGTTTCTCTTCCTTATAGATGAACAGTCGATGACGTCAACATACACTCTTAGAGAGAAGAGGCTAAAGGTTTCTCTTCCTTATAGATGAACAGCCGATGACGTCAACATACACTCTTAGAGAGAAAAGGCTAAAGGTTTCTCTTCCTTATAGACGAACAGTCGATGACGTCATTATACACTCTTAGAGAGAAGAGGCTAAAGGTTTCTCTTCCTTATAGATGAACAGTCGATGACGTCAACATACACTCTTAGAGAGAAGAGGCTAAAGGTTTCTCTTCCTTATAGATGAACAGTCGATGACGTCAACATACACTCTTAGAGAGAAGAGGCTAAAGGTTTCTCTTACTTATAGATGAACAGTCGATGACGTCAACATACACTCTTAGAGAGAAGAGGCTAAAGGTTTCTCTTCCTTATAGACGAACAGTCGATGACGTCAACATACACTCTTAGAGAGAAGAGGCTAAAGGTTTCTCTTCCTTATAGATGAACAGTCGATGACGTCAACATACACTCTTAGAGAGAAGAGGCTAAAGGTTTCTCTTCCTTATAGATGAACAGTCGATGACGTCAACATACACTCTTAGAGAGAAGAGGCTAAAGGTTTCTCTTCCTTATAGATGAACAGTCGATGACGTCAACATACACTCTTAGAGAGAAGAGGCTAAAGGTTGCTCTTCCTTATAGATGAACAGTCGATGACGTCAACATACACTCTTAGAGAGAAGAGGCTACAGGTTTCTCTTCCTTATAGATGAACAGTCGATGACGTCAACATACACTCTTAGAGAGAAGAGGCTAAAGGTTTCTCTTCCTTATAGATGAACAGTCGATGACGTCAACATACACTCTTAGAGAAAAGAGGCTAAAGGTTTCTCTTTCTTATAGATGAACAGTCGATGACGTCAACATACACTCTTAGAGAGAAGAGGCTAAAGGTTTCTCTTTCTTATAGAAGAACAGTCGATGACGTCAACATACACTCTTAGAGAGAAGAGGCTAAAGGTTTCTCTTCCTTATAGATGAACAGTCGATGACGTCAACATACACTCTTAGAGAGAAGAGGCTAAAGGTTTCTCTTCCTTATAGATGAACAGTCGATGACGTCAACATACACTCTTAGAGAGAAGAGGCTAAAGGTTTCTCTTTCTTATAGATGAACAGTCGATGACGTCAACATACACTCTTAGAGAGAAGAGGCTAAAGGTTTCTCTTCCTTATAGATGAACAGTCAATGACGTCAACATACACTCTTAGAGAGAAGAGGCTAAAGGTTTCTCTTCCTTATAGATGAACAGTCGATGACGTCAACATACACTCTTAGAGAGAAGAGGCTAAAGGTTTCTCTTCCTTATAGATGAACAGTCGATGACGTCAACATACACTCTTAGAGAGAAGAGGCTAAAGGTTTCTCTTCCTTATAGATGAACAGTCGATGACGTCAACATACACTCTTAGAGAGAAGAGGCTAAAGGTTTCTCTTCCTTATAGATGAACAGTCGATGACGTCAACATACACTCTTAGAGAGAAGAGGCTACAGGTTTCTCTTCCTTATAGATGAACAGTCGATGACGTCAACATACACTCTTAGAGAGAAGAGGCTAAAGGTTTCTCTTCCTTATAGATGAACAGTCGATGACGTCAACATACACTCTTAGAGAAAAGAGGCTAAAGGTTTCTCTTTCTTATAGATGAACAGTCGATGACGTCAACATACACTCTTAGAGAGAAGAGGCTAAAGGTTTCTCTTTCTTATAGATGAACAGTCGATGACGTCAACATACACTCTTAGAGAGAAGAGGCTAAAGGTTTCTCTTCCTTATAGATGAACAGTCGATGACGTCAACATACACTCTTAGAGAGAAGAGGCTAAAGGTTTCTCTTCCTTATAGATGAACAGTCGATGACGTCAACATACACTCTTAGAGAGAAGAGGCTAAAGGTTTCTCTTTCTTATAGATGAACAGTCGATGACGTCAACATACACTCTTAGAGAGAAGAGGCTAAAGGTTTCTCTTTCTTATAGATGAACAGTCGATGACGTCAACATACACTCTTAGAGAGAAGAGGCTAAAGGTTTCTCTTCCTTATAGACGAACAGTCGATGACGTCAACATACACTCTTAGAGAGAAGAGGCTAAAGGTTTCTCTTCCTTATAGATGAACAGTCGATGACGTCAACATACACTCTTAGAGAGAAGAGGCTAAAGGTTTCTCTTTCTTATAGATGAACAGTCGATGACGTCAACATACACTCTTAGAGAGAAGAGGCTAAAGGTTTCTCTTTCTTATAGATGAACAGTCGATGACGTCAACATACACTTTTAGAGAGAAGAGGCTAAAGGTTTCTCTTCCTTATAGATGAACAGTCGATGACGTCAACATACACTCTTAGAGAGAAGAGGCTAAAGGTTTCTCTTTCTTATAGATGAACAGTCGATGACGTCAACATACACTCTTAGAGAGAAGAGGCTAAAGGTTTCTCTTCCTTATAGATGAACAGTCGATGACGTCAACATACACTCTTAGAGAGAAGAGGCTAAAGGTTTCTCTTCCTTATAGATGAACAGTCGATGACGTCAACATACACTCTTAGAGAGAAGAGGCTAAAGGTTTCTCTTCCTTATAGATGAACAGCCGATGACGTCAACATACACTCTTAGAGAGAATAGGCTAAAGGTTTCTCTTCCTTATAGACGAACAGTCGATGACGTCATTATACACTCTTAGAGAGAAGAGGCTAAAGGTTTCTCTTCCTTATAGATGAACAGTCGATGACGTCAACATACACTCTTAGAGAGAAGAGGCTACGGGTTTCTCTTCCTTATAGATGAACATTCGATGACGTCAACATACACTCTTAGAGAGAAGAGGCTACGGGTTTCTCTTCCTTATAGATGAACAGTCGATGACGTCAACATACACTCTTAGAGAGAAGAGGCTAAAGGTTTCTATTCCTTATAGATGAACAGTCGATGACGTCAACATACACTCTTAGAGAGAAGAGGCTAAAGGTTTCTCTTCCTTATAGATGAACAGTCGATGACGTCAACATACACTCTTAGTGAGAAGAGGCTAAAGGTTTCTCTTCCTTATAGATGAACAGTCGATGACGTCAACATACACTCTTAGAGAGAAGAGGCTACAGGTTTCTCTTCCTTATAGATGAACAGTCGATGACGTCAACATACACTCTTAGAGAGAAGAGGCTAAAGGTTTCTCTTCCTTATAGATGAACAGTCAATGACGTCAACATACACTCTTAGAGAGAAGAGGCTAAAGGTTTCTCTTTCTTATAGATGAACAGTCGATGACGTCAACATACACTCTTAGAGAGAAGAGGCTAAAGGTTTCTCTTCCTTATAGACGAACAGTCGATGACGTCAACATACACTCTTAGAGAGAAGAGGCTAAAGGTTTCTCTTTCTTATAGACGAACAGTCGATGACGTCAACATACACTCTTAGAGAGAAGAGGCTAAAGGTTTCTCTTCCTTATAGACGAACAGTCGATGACGTCAACATACACTCTTAGAGAGAAGAGGCTAAAGGTTTCTCTTCCTTATAGATGAACAGTCGATGACGTCAACATACACTCTTAGAGAGAAGAGGCTAAAGGTTTCTCTTCCTTATAGATGAACAGTCGATGACGTCAACATACAGTCTTAGAGAGAAGAGGCTAAAGGTTTCTCTTCCTTATAGATGAACAGTCGATGACGTCAACATACACTCTTAGAGAGAAGAGGCTAAAGGTTTCTCTTCCTTATAGATGAACAGTCGATGACGTCAACATACACTCTTAGAGAGAAGGGGCTAAAGGTTTCTCTTTCTTATAGATGAACAGTCGATGACGTCAACATACACTCTTAGAGAGAAGAGGCTAAAGGTTTCTCTTCCTTATAGATGAACAGTCGATGACGTCAACATACACTCTTAGAGAGAAGAGGCTACAGGTTTCTCTTCCTTATAGATGAACAGTCGATGACGTCAACATACACTCTTAGAGAGAAGAGGCTACAGGTTTCTCTTCCTTATAGATGAACAGTCGATGACGTCAACATACACTCTTAGAGAGAAGAGGCTAAAGGTTTCTCTTCCTTATAGATGAACAGTCAATGACGTCAACATACACTCTTAGAGAGAAGAGGCTAAAGGTTTCTCTTTCTTATAGATGAACAGTCGATGACGTCAACATACACTCTTAGAGAGAAGAGGCTAAAGGTTTCTCTTCCTTATAGACGAACAGTCGATGACGTCAACATACACTCTTAGAGAGAAGAGGCTAAAGGTTTCTCTTTCTTATAGACGAACAGTCGATGACGTCAACATACACTCTTAGAGAGAAGAGGCTAAAGGTTTCTCTTCCTTATAGACGAACAGTCGATGACGTCAACATACACTCTTAGAGAGAAGAGGCTAAAGGTTTCTCTTCCTTATAGATGAACAGTCGATGACGTCAACATACACTCTTAGAGAGAAGAGGCTAAAGGTTTCTCTTCCTTATAGATGAACAGTCGATGACGTCAACATACAGTCTTAGAGAGAAGAGGCTAAAGGTTTCTCTTCCTTATAGATGAACAGTCGATGACGTCAACATACACTCTTAGAGAGAAGAGGCTAAAGGTTTCTCTTCCTTATAGATGAACAGTCGATGACGTCAACATACACTCTTAGAGAGAAGGGGCTAAAGGTTTCTCTTTCTTATAGATGAACAGTCGATGACGTCAACATACACTCTTAGAGAGAAGAGGCTAAAGGTTTCTCTTCCTTATAGATGAACAGTCGATGACGT
The DNA here is from genome assembly GCF_036934945.1 of Oncorhynchus masou masou. Lineage (NCBI taxonomy): Eukaryota > Metazoa > Chordata > Actinopteri > Salmoniformes > Salmonidae > Oncorhynchus > Oncorhynchus masou. The sequence continues at coordinate 26,881 of NW_027008827.1, forward strand.
CAACATACACTCTTAGAGAGAAGAGGCTAAAGGTTTCTCTTCCTTATAGATGAACAGTCGATGACGTCAACATACACTCTTAGAGAGAAGGGGCTAAAGGTTTCTCTTTCTTATAGATGAACAGTCGATGACGTCAACATACACTCTTAGAGAGAAGAGGCTAAAGGTTTCTCTTCCTTATAGATGAACAGTCGATGACGTCAACATACAGTCTTAGAGAGAAGAGGCTAAAGGTTTCTCTTCCTTATAGATGAACAGTCGATGACGTCAACATACACTCTTAGAGAGAAGAGGCTAAAGGTTTCTCTTCCTTATAGATGAACAGTCGATGACGTCAACATACACTCTTAGAGAGAAGGGGCTAAAGTTTTCTCTTCCTTATAGATGAACAGTCGATGACGTCAACATACACTCTTAGAGAGAAGAGGCTAAAGGTTTCTCTTCCTTATAGATGAACAGTCGATGACGTCAACATACACTCTTAGAGAGAAGAGGCTAAAGGTTTCTCTTCCTTATAGATGAACAGTCGATGACGTCAACATACACTCTTAGAGAGAAGAGGCTACAGGTTTCTCTTCCTTATAGATGAACAGTCGATGATGTCAACATACACTCTTAGAGAGAAGAGGCTAAAGGTTTCTCTTCCTTATAGATGAACAGTCGATGACGTCAACATACACTCTTAGAGAGAAGAGGCTAAAGGTTTCTCTTCCTTATAGATGAACAGTCGATGACGTCAACATACACTCTTAGAGAGAAGAGGCTAAAGGTTTCTCTTCCTTATAGATGAACAGTCGATGACGTCAACATACACTCTTAGAGAGAAGAGGCTACAGGTTTCTCTTCCTTATAGATGAACAGTCGATGACGTCAACATACACTCTTAGAGAGAAGAGGCTAAAGGTTTCTCTTTCTTATAGATGAACAGTCGATGACGTCAACATACATTCTTAGAGAGAAGAGGCTAAAGGTTTCTCTTCCTTATAGATGAACAGTCGATGACGTCAACATACACTCTTAGAGAGAAGAGGCTAAAGGTTTCTCTTCCTTATAGATGAACAGTCGATGACGTCAACATACACTCTTAGAGAGAAAAGGCTAAAGGTTTCCGAAAAGGTTCTTCAGCTGACCCCATTGGTCGGAGAACCCTTTCTGGCACCAAAAGGGTTCTACCTGGAAACAAAAAGGGTTCTTCAATGGGTTCTCTTATGGGGACAGCTGAATAACTTTTTTAGGTTCTAGAGAGCACCTTTTTTTTCTAAGATTGACTAAAACAATTTGTAATGAAAGAATAATATCAACTAAACAACTATGAGATGCATTGACTTGTTCTCCTGGAGTTTGTTTTCCCAGACGTCCATTAATGACGCTCTATAGCCTATACCACGGTTCATCACACTCGTAACGCCGCCCTCCCCTAAACACCAGCGCCCCATTCCCTATATAGTGCACTACTTTTAACCAGAGCCTATGGGCTATCCCATAGGGCTTCAGTCCAAAGTAGTGCACTATGTAGGTAATGGATTGCCATTTGGGACGCATCCCAGCGCTGGCATGCTGCACTAGTTTATGCTGAGTTAAACAGATTGGTATAGAGTTGAAAGGCATCCCAGTCCCAGCGTATTAACCACGGTGCAATCTCATGTGACGCACTGAGCACTCTGCTAGTGATGGGCTTTGCTAGTCAGTCCCCCTTCGTCCCTCATACACTCGCGCTCACACACACACACACACGTGCACACGCACACACACACAGACGCTGTTTGACACACTCACACTCACACACACTGACAGCCTGAAGTTTGAAGTAGAAGTCTAAAGGCTGTCATGCTGACAAAGCCCCTGGTCTAGAAGTGTATTATTGTAAAACAGTAGTATGTCTGTACCACAGTAGTATGTCTGTACCACAGTAGTATGTCTGTACCACAGTAGTATGTCTATACCACAGTAGTATGTCTGTACCACAGTAGTATGTCTGTACCACAGTAGTATGTCTGTACCACAGTAGTATGTCTGTACCACAGTAGTATGTCTGTACCACAGCAACTTATTGTACCACAGTAGTATGTCTGTACCACAGTAGTATGTCTGTACCACAGTAGTATGTCTGTACCACAGTAGTATGTCTGTACCACAGTAACTTATTGTACCACAGTAGTATGTCTGTACCACAGTAGTATGTCTGTACCACAGTAGTATGTCTGTACCACAGTAACTTATTGTACCACAGTAGTATGTCTGTACCACAGTAGTATGTCTGTACCACAGTAACTTATTGTACCACAGTAGTATGTCTGTACCACAGTAGTATGTCTGTACCACAGCAACTTATTGTACCACAGTAGTATGTCTGTACCACAGTAGTATGTCTGTAACACAGTAGTATGTCTGTACCACAGCAACTTATTGTACCACAGTAGTATGTCTGTACCACAGTAGTATGTCTGTACCACAGTAGTATGTCTGTACCACAGCAACTTATTGTACCACAGTAGTATGTCTGTACCACAGTAGTATGTCTGTACCACAGCATCTTAGTGTATTATTGTACCACAGTAGTATGTCTGTACCACAGCATCTTAGTATATTATTGTACCACAGTAGTATGTCTGTACCACAGTAGTATGTCTGTACCACAGTAGTATGTCTGTAACACAGTAGTATGTCTGTACCACAGTAGTATGTCTGTACCACAGTAACTTATTGTACCACAGTAGTATGTCTGTACCACAGTAGTATGTCTGTACCACAGTAGTATGTCTGTACCACAGTAACTTATTGTACCACAGTAGTATGTCTGTACCACAGTAGTATGTCTGTACCACAGTAACTTATTGTACCACAGTAGTATGTCTGTACCACAGTAGTATGTCTGTACCACAGCAACTTATTGTACCACAGTAGTATGTCTGTACCACAGTAACTTATTGTACCACAGTAGGATGTCTGTACCACAGTAACTTATTGTACCACAGTAGTATGTCTGTACCACAGTAGTATGTCTGTACCACAGTAGTATGTCTGTTCCACAGTAGTATGTCTGTACCACAGTAGTATGTCTGTACCACAGTAACTTATTGTACCACAGTAATATGTCTGTACCACAGCAACTTATTGTACCACAGTAGTATGTCTGTACCACAGTAGTATGTCTGTACCACAGTAACTTATTGTACCACAGTAGTATGTCTGTACCACAGCAACTTATTGTACCACAGTAGTATGTCTGTACCACAGTAGTATGTCTGTACCACAGTAGTATGTCTGTACCACAGCAACTTATTGTACCACAGTAGTATGTCTGTACCACAGTAGTATGTCTGTACCACAGTAACTTATTGTACCACAGTAGTATGTCTGTTCCACAGTAGTATGTCTGTACCACAGTAGTATGTCTGTACCACAGTAGTATGTCTGTACCACAGTAGTATGTCTGCACCACAGTAACTTATTGTACCACAGTAGTATGTCTGTACCACAGTAACTTATTGTACCACAGTAATATGTCTGTACCACAGTAGTATGTCTGTACCACAGTAGTATGTCTGTACCACAGTAACTTATTGTACCACAGTAGTATGTCTGTTCCACAGTAGTATGTCTGTACCACAGCAACTTATTGTACCACAGTAGTGTGTCTGTACCACAGCAACTTATTGTACCACAGTAGTGTGTCTGTACCACAGCAACTTATTGTACCACAGTAGTGTGTCTGTACCACAGCAACTTATTGTACCACAGTAATATGTCTGTACCACAGCAACTTATTGTACCACAGTAGTATGTCTGTACCACAGCAACTTATTGTACCACAGTAGTATGTCTGTACCACAGCAACTTATTGTACCACAGTAGTATGTCTGTACCACAGCAACTTATTGTACCACAGTAGTATGTCTGTACCACGGTAACTTATTGTACCACAGTAGTATGTCTGTACCACAGTAATATGTCTGTACCACAGTAATATGTCTGTACCACAGTAGTATGTCTGTACCACAGTAATATGTCTGTACCACAGTAGTATGTCTGTACCACAGTAGTATGTCTGTACCACAGTAGTATGTCTGTACCACAGTAGTATGTCTGTACCACAGTAGTATGTCTGTACCACAGTAGTATGTCTGTACCACAGTAGTATGTCTGTACCACAGTAGTATGTCTGTACCACAGTAGTATGTCTGTACCACAGTAGTATGCCTGTACCACAGTAGTATGCCTGTACCACAGTAGTATGTCTGTTCCACAGTAGTATGCCTGTACCACAGTAGTATGTCTGTACCACAGTAGTATGTCTGTACCACAGTAGTATGTCTGTACCACAGTAATATGTCTGTACCACAGTAGTATGTCTGTACCACAGTAGTATGTCTGTACCACAGTAGTATGTCTGTACCACAGTAGTATGTCTGTACCACAGTAACTTATTGTACCACAGTAGTATGTCTGTACCACAGCAACTTATTGTACCACAGTAGTATGTCTGTACCACAGCAACTTATTGTACCACAGTAGTATGTCTGTTCCACAGTAGTATGTCTGTACCACAGTAGTATGTCTGTACCACAGTAATATGTCTGTACCACAGCAACTTATTGTACCACAGTAGTATGTCTGTACCACAGCAACTTATTGTACCACAGTAGTATGTCTGTACCACAGTAGTATGTCTGTACCACAGCAACTTATTGTACCACATTAGTATGTCTGTACCACAGTAATATGTCTGTACCACAGTAGTATGTCTGTACCACAGTAGTATGTCTGTACCACAGTAGTATGTCTGTTCCACAGTAGTATGTCTGTACCACAGTAGTATGTCTGTACCACAGTAATATGTCTGTACCACAGCAACTTATTGTACCACAGTAGTATGTCTGTACCACAGCAACTTATTGTACCACAGTAGTATGTCTGTACCACAGTAGTATGTCTGTACCACAGCAACTTATTGTACCACATTAGTATGTCTGTACCACAGTAATATGTCTGTACCACAGTAGTATGTCTGTACCACAGTAGTATGTCTGGACCACAGTAGTATGTCTGTACCACAGCAACTTATTGTACCACAGTAGTATGTCTGTACCACAGCAACTTATTGTACCACAGTAGTATGTCTGTACCACAGTAGTATGTCTGTACCACAGCAACTTATTGTACCACATTAGTATGTCTGTACCACAGTAACTTATTGTACCACAGTAGTATGTCTGTACCACAGTAATATGTCTGTACCACAGTAGTATGTCTGTACCACAGTAGTATGTCTGTAACACAGTAGTATGTCTGTACCACAGTAGTATGTCTGTACCACAGCAACTTATTGTACCACAGTAGTATGTCTGTACCACAGTAGTATGTCTGTACCACAGTAATATGTCTGTACCACAGTAATATGTCTGTACCACAGTAGTATGTCTGTACCACAGTAGTATGTCTGTACCACAGCAACTTATTGTACCACAGTAGTATGTCTGTACCACAGTAGTATGTCTGTACCACAGTAATATGTCTGTACCACAGTAATATGTCTGTACCACAGTAGTATGTCTGTACCACAGTAGTATGTCTGTACCACAGTAGTATGTCTGTACCACAGTAATATGTCTGTACCACAGTAGTATGTCTGTACCACAGCAGTATGTCTGTACCACAGTAGTATGTCTGTACCACAGTAGTATGTCTGTACCACAGTAGTATGTCTGTACCACAGTAGTATGTCTGTACCACAGTAGTATGTCTGTACCACAGTAGTATGTCTGTACCACAGTAGTATGTCTGTACCACAGTAATATGTCTGTACCACAGTAGTATGTCTGTACCACAGTAGTATGTCTGTACCACAGTAGTATGTCTGTACCACAGTAATATGTCTGTACCACAGTAGTATGTCTGTACCACAGCAGTATGTCTGTACCACAGTAGTATGTCTGTACCACAGTAGTATGTCTGTACCACAGTAGTATGTCTGTACCACAGTAGTATGTCTGTACCACAGTAATATGTCTGTACCACAGTAGTATGTCTGTACCACAGTAGTATGTCTGTACCACAGTAGTATGTCTGTACCACAGTAGTATGTCTGTACCACAGTAATATGTCTGTACCACAGTAGTATGTCTGTACCACAGCAGTATGTCTGTACCACAGTAGTATGTCTGTACCACAGTAGTATGTCTGTACCACAGTAACTTATTGTACCACAGTAGTATGTCTGTTCCACAGTAGTATGTCTGTACCACAGTAGTATGTCTGTACCACAGTAGTATGTCTGTACCACAGCAACTTATTGTACCACAGTAGTATGTCTGTACCACAGTAGTATGTCTGTACCACAGTAGTATGTCTGTACCACAGTAGTATGTCTGTACCACAGTAGTATGTCTGTACCACAGTAGTATGTCTGTACCACAGTAGTATGTCTGTACCACAGTAGTATGTCTGTACCACAGTAGTATGTCTGTACCACAGTAGTATGTCTGTACCACAGTAATATGTCTGTACCACAGTAGTATGTCTGTACCACAGCAGTATGTCTGTACCACAGTAGTATGTCTGTACCACAGTAGTATGTCTGTACCACAGTAACTTATTGTACCACAGTAGTATGTCTGTACCACAGCAACTTATTGTACCACAGTAGTATGTCTGTAAAACAGTAGTATGTCTGTACCACAGTAGTATGTCTGTACCACAGTAATATGTCTGTACCACAGCAACTTATTGTACCACAGTAGTATGTCTGTACCACAGCAACTTATTGTACCACAGTAGTATGTCTGTACCACAGCAACTTATTGTACCACAGTAGTATGTCTGTACCACAGTAGTATGTCTGTACCACAGCAACTTATTGTACCACATTAGTATGTCTGTACCACAGTAACTTATTGTACCACAGTAGTATGTCTGTACCACAGCAACTTATTGTACCACAGTAGTATGTCTGTACCACAGCAGTATGTCTGTACCACAGTAGTATGTCTGTACCACAGTAGTATGTCTGTACCACAGTAGTATGTCTGTACCACAGTAGTATGTCTGTACCACAGTAGTATGTCTGTACCACAGTAGTATGTCTGTACCACAGTAGTATGTCTGTACCACAGTAATATGTCTGTACCACAGTAGTATGTCTGTACCACAGTAGTATGTCTGTACCACAGTAGTATGTCTGTACCACAGTAATATGTCTGTACCACAGTAGTATGTCTGTACCACAGCAGTATGTCTGTACCACAGTAGTATGTCTGTACCACAGTAGTATGTCTGTACCACAGTAGTATGTCTGTACCACAGTAGTATGTCTGTACCACAGTAATATGTCTGTACCACAGTAGTATGTCTGTACCACAGTAGTATGTCTGTACCACAGTAGTATGTCTGTACCACAGTAGTATGTCTGTACCACAGTAATATGTCTGTACCACAGTAGTATGTCTGTACCACAGCAGTATGTCTGTACCACAGTAGTATGTCTGTACCACAGTAGTATGTCTGTACCACAGTAACTTATTGTACCACAGTAGTATGTCTGTTCCACAGTAGTATGTCTGTACCACAGTAGTATGTCTGTACCACAGTAGTATGTCTGTACCACAGCAACTTATTGTACCACAGTAGTATGTCTGTACCACAGTAGTATGTCTGTACCACAGTAGTATGTCTGTACCACAGTAGTATGTCTGTACCACAGTAGTATGTCTGTACCACAGTAGTATGTCTGTACCACAGTAGTATGTCTGTACCACAGTAGTATGTCTGTACCACAGTAGTATGTCTGTACCACAGTAGTATGTCTGTACCACAGTAGTATGTCTGTACCACAGTAGTATGTCTGTACCACAGTAGTATGTCTGTACCACAGTAATATGTCTGTACCACAGTAGTATGTCTGTACCACAGCAGTATGTCTGTACCACAGTAGTATGTCTGTACCACAGTAGTATGTCTGTACCACAGTAACTTATTGTACCACAGTAGTATGTCTGTACCACAGCAACTTATTGTACCACAGTAGTATGTCTGTAAAACAGTAGTATGTCTGTACCACAGTAGTATGTCTGTACCACAGTAATATGTCTGTACCACAGCAACTTATTGTACCACAGTAGTATGTCTGTACCAAAAACAGCAACTTATTGTACCACAGTAGTATGTCTGTACCACAGCAACTTATTGTACCACAGTAGTATGTCTGTACCACAGTAGTATGTCTGTACCACAGCAACTTATTGTACCACATTAGTATGTCTGTACCACAGTAACTTATTGTACCACAGTAGTATGTCTGTACCACAGCAACTTATTGTACCACAGTAGTATGTCTGTACCACAGCAACTTATTGTACCACAGTAGTATGTCTGTACCACAGTAGTATGTCTGTACCACAGTAGTATGTCTGTACCACAGTAGTATGTCTGTACCACAGTAATATGTCTGTACCACAGTAGTATGTCTGTACCACAGTAGTATGTCTGTACCACAGTAGTATGTCTGTACCACAGTAGTATGTCTGTACCACAGCAACTTATTGTACCACAGTAGTATGTCTGTACCACAGCAACTTATTGTACCACAGTAGTATGTCTGTACCACAGCATCTTAGTGTATTATTGTACCACAGTAGTATGTCTGTACCACAGTAGTATGTCTGTACCACAGCATCTTAGTGTATTATTGTACCACAGTAGTATGTCTGTACCACAGTAACTTATTGTACCACAGTAGTATGTCTGTACCACAGTAGTATGTCTGTACCACAGTAGTATGTCTGTACCACAGCAACTTATTGTACCACAGTAATATGTCTGTACCACAGCATCTTAGTGTATTATTGTACCACAGTAGTATGTCTGTACCACAGTAGTATGTCTGTACCACAGCATCTTAGTGTATTATTGTACCACAGTAGTATGTCTGTACCACAGTAGTATGTCTGTACCACAGTAGTATGTCTGTACCACAGCAACTTATTGTACCACAGTAATATGTCTGTACCACAGCATCTTAGTGTATTATTGTACCACAGTAGTATGTCTGTACCACAGTAGTATGTCTGTACCACAGCATCTTAGTGTATTATTGTACCACAGTAGTATGTCTGTACCACAGTAGTATGTCTGTACCACAGCATCTTAGTGTATTATTGTACCACAGTAGTATGTCTGTACCACAGTAGTATGTCTGTACCACAGTAATATGTCTGTACCACAGTAGTATGTCTGTACCACAGCAGTATGTCTGTACCACAGTAGTATGTCTGTACCACAGTAGTATGTCTGTACCACAGTAGTATGTCTGTACCACAGTAGTATGTCTGTACCACAGTAATATGTCTGTACCACAGTAGTATGTCTGTACCACAGTAGTATGTCTGTACCACAGTAGTATGTCTGTACCACAGTAGTATGTCTGTACCACAGTAATATGTCTGTACCACAGTAGTATGTCTGTACCACAGCAGTATGTCTGTACCACAGTAGTATGTCTGTACCACAGTAGTATGTCTGTACCACAGTAACTTATTGTACCACAGTAGTATGTCTGTTCCACAGTAGTATGTCTGTACCACAGTAGTATGTCTGTACCACAGTAGTATGTCTGTACCACAGCAACTTATTGTACCACAGTAGTATGTCTGTACCACAGTAGTATGTCTGTACCACAGTAGTATGTCTGTACCACAGTAGTATGTCTGTACCACAGTAGTATGTCTGTACCACAGTAGTATGTCTGTACCACAGTAGTATGTCTGTACCACAGTAGTATGTCTGTACCACAGTAGTATGTCTGTACCACAGTAGTATGTCTGTACCACAGTAGTATGTCTGTACCACAGTAGTATGTCTGTACCACAGTAGTATGTCTGTACCACAGTAATATGTCTGTACCACAGTAGTATGTCTGTACCACAGCAGTATGTCTGTACCACAGTAGTATGTCTGTACCACAGTAGTATGTCTGTACCACAGTAACTTATTGTACCACAGTAGTATGTCTGTACCACAGCAACTTATTGTACCACAGTAGTATGTCTGTAAAACAGTAGTATGTCTGTACCACAGTAGTATGTCTGTACCACAGTAATATGTCTGTACCACAGCAACTTATTGTACCACAGTAGTATGTCTGTACCACAGCAACTTATTGTACCACAGTAGTATGTCTGTACCACAGCAACTTATTGTACCACAGTAGTATGTCTGTACCACAGTAGTATGTCTGTACCACAGCAACTTATTGTACCACATTAGTATGTCTGTACCACAGTAACTTATTGTACCACAGTAGTATGTCTGTACCACAGCAACTTATTGTACCACAGTAGTATGTCTGTACCACAGCAACTTATTGTACCACAGTAGTATGTCTGTACCACAGTAGTATGTCTGTACCACAGTAGTATGTCTGTACCACAGTAGTATGTCTGTACCACAGTAGTATGTCTGTACCACAGTAATATGTCTGTACCACAGTAGTATGTCTGTACCACAGTAGTATGTCTGTACCACAGTAGTATGTCTGTACCACAGTAGTATGTCTGTACCACAGCAACTTATTGTACCACAGTAGTATGTCTGTACCACAGCAACTTATTGTACCACAGTAGTATGTCTATACCACAGCATCTTAGTGTATTATTGTACCACAGTAGTATGTCTGTACCACAGTAGTATGTCTGTACCACAGCATCTTAGTGTATTATTGTACCACAGTAGTATGTCTGTACCACAGTAACTTATTGTACCACAGTAGTATGTCTGTACCACAGTAGTATGTCTGTACCACAGTAGTATGTCTGTACCACAGCAACTTATTGTACCACAGTAATATGTCTGTACCACAGCATCTTAGTGTATTATTGTACCACAGTAGTATGTCTGTACCACAGTAGTATGTCTGTACCACAGCATCTTAGTGTATTATTGTACCACAGTAGTATGTCTGTACCACAGTAGTATATCTGTACCACAGTAGTATGTCTGTACCACAGCAACTTATTGTACCACAGTAATATGTCTGTACCACAGCATCTTAGTGTATTATTGTACCACAGTAGTATGTCTGTACCACAGTAGTATGTCTGTACCACAGCATCTTAGTGTATTATTGTACCACAGTAGTATGTCTGTACCACAGTAGTATGTCTGTACCACAGCATCTTAGTGTATTATTGTACCACAGTAGTATGTCTGTACCACAGTAGTATGTCTGTACCACAGCATCTTAGTATATTATTGTACCACAGTAGTATGTCTGTACCACAGTAGTATGTCTGTACCACAGTAGTATGTCTGTAACACAGTAATATGTCTGTACCACAGCATCTTAGTGTATTATTGTACCACAGTAGTATGTCTGTACCACAGTAGTATGTCTGTACCACAGCATCTTAGTATATTATTGTACCACAGTAGTATGTCTGTACCACAGTAGTATGTCTGTACCACAGCAACTTATTGTACCACAGTAATATGTCTGTACCACAGCATCTTAGTGTATTATTGTACCACAGTAGTATGTCTGTACCACAGCTACTTTACGGGGTGACAACAACACTGCTGCATCCTCTCACATATTAGATTAAGTCACAGACACCTGTCTGTTTGTTTGTCTGTCTGCCTGTTCCCTGCCTGTCCCCTATCTGGTTGTCTGCTTCCTGCCTGTCTGCCTGTTCCCTGCCTGCCCCCTATCTGTCTGTCTGCTTCCTGCCTGTCTGCCTGTTCCCTGCCTGCCCCCTATCTGGTTGTCTGCTTCCTGTCTGTCTGCCTGTTCCCTGCCTGCCCCCTATCTGGTTGTCTGCTTCCTGCCTGTCTGCCTGTTCCCTGCCTGCCCCCTATCTGGTTGTCTGCTTCCTGCCTGTCTGCCTGTTCCCTGCCTGCCCCCTATCTGGTTGTCTGCTTCCTGCCTGTCTGCCTGTCCCCTGCCTGCCCCCTATCTGGTTGTCTGCCTGTTCCCTGCCTGCCCCCTATCTGGTTGTCTGCTTCCTGTCTGTCTGCCTGTTCCCTGCCTGCCCCCTATCTGTCTGTCTGCTTCCTGCCTGTCTGCCTGCCCACCTTTCCCATGTCTGTCTGCCCCCTGTCTGTCTGCACCCTGCCCCCACCACCCTCCCTGCCCACTGCCTGCTCCCCTCCCTGCAACCACCCCCTGTCTGCCCCCTGCCTGCATCCTGTCTGCCTCCTGGCCATCCCTACCCCCTGTCTGTCCCCTGCCCCCTGCCTGCCTCTTGTCTGCCCCCTGCCTGTCTGCCCCCTGCTTGTCTGCTCCCTGTCTGCCTGCCTGCATGTCTTCCCCGTCTCCCCCCAGCCCACTGTCCCCTGTCTGCCTGCCTAACCCCTGCCTGTCTGCCCCGTCTCCCTCCAGCCCACTGTCCCCTGTCTACCTGTCTGCCCCGTCTCCCCCAGCCCACTGTCCCCTGTCTACCTGTCTGCCCCGTCTCCCCCAGCCCACTGTCCCCTGTCTACCTGCCTGCCCCGTCTCCCCCAGCCCACTGTCCCCTGTCTGCCCCGTCTCCCTCCAGCCCACTGTCCCCTGTCTACCTGTCTGCCCCGTCTCCCCCCAGCCCACTGTCCCCTGTCTACCTGTCTGCCCCGTCTCCCCCCAGCCCACTGTCCCCTGTCTACCTGCCTGCCCCGTCTCCCCCCAGCCCACTGTCCCCTGTCTGCCCCGTCTCCCTCCAGCCCACTGTCCCCTGTCTACCTGTCTGCCCGTCTCCCCCAGCCCACTGTCCCCTGTCTGCCCCGTCTCCCTCCAGCCCACTGTCCCCTGTTTGCCTGTCTGCCCCGTCTCCCCCAGCCCACTGTCCCCTGTCTGCCCCGTCTCCCTCCAGCCCACTGTCCCCTGTCTGCCCCGTCTCCCGCCAGCCCACTGTCCCCTGTCTGCCCCGTCTCCCTCCAGCCCACTGTCCCCTGTCTGCCTGTCTGCCCCGTCTCCCCCAGCCCCTGTCCCCTGTCTGCCCCGTCTCCCTCCAGCCCACTGTCCCCTGTCTGCCCCGTCTCCCTCCAGTCCACTGTCCCCTGTCTGCCTGTCTGCCCCGTCTCCCCCAGCCCACTGTCTGCCTGTCTGCCTGTCTGCCCCGTCTCCCTCCAGCCCACTGTCCCCTGTTTGCCTGTCTGCCCCGTCTCCCTCCAGCCCACTGTCCCTGTCTGCCTGTCTGCCCCGTCTCCCCCCAGCCCACTGTCCCCTGTCTGCCCCGTCTCCCTCCAGCCCACTGTCCCTTGTCTGCCCCGTCTCCCTCCAGCCCACTGTCCCCTGTCTGCCCCGTCTCCCCCAGCCCACTGTCCCCTGTCTGCCCCGTCTCCCTCCAGCCCACTGTCCCCTGTCTGCCTGTCTGCCCCGTCTCCCCCAGCCCACTGTCCCCTGTCTGCCCCGTCTCCCCCAGCCCACTGTCCCCTGTCTGCCCCGTCTCCCTCCAGCCCACTGTCCCCTGTCTTTCTGTCTGCCCCGTCTCCCCCCAGCCCACTGTCCCCTGTCTGCCCCGTCTCCCCCCAGCCCACTGTCCCCTGTCTGCCTGTCTGCCCTGACTCCCCCCAGCCCACTGTCCCCTGTCTGCCTGTCTGCCCCGTCTCCCCCCAGCCCACTGTCCCCTGTCTGCCCCGTCTCCCTCCAGCCCACTGTCCCCTGTCTGCCTGCCTGCCCCGTCTCCCTCCAGCCCACTGTCCCCTGTCTGCCCCGTCTCCCCCCAGCCCACTGTCCCTTGTCTGCCCCGTCTCCCTCCAGCCCACTGTCCCCTGTCTGCCCCGTCTCCCCCCAGCCCACTGTCCCCTGTCTGCCCCGTCTCCCTCCAGCCCACTGTCCCCTGTCTGCCTGTCTGCCCCGTCTCCCCCCAGCCCACTGTCCCCTGTCTGCCCCGTCTCCCCCCAGCCCACTGTCCCCTGTCTGCCCCGTCTCCCTCCAGCCCACTGTCCCCTGTCTTTCTGTCTGCCCCGTCTCCCCCAGCCCACTGTCCCCTGTCTGCCCCGTCTCCCCCAGCCCACTGTCCCCTGTCTGCCTGTCTGCCCTGACTCCCCCCAGCCCACTGTCCCCTGTCTGCCTGTCTGCCCCGTCTCCCCCCAGCCCACTGTCCCCTGTCTGCCCCGTCTCCCTCCAGTCCACTGTCCCCTGTCTGCCTGTCTGCCCCGTCTCCCCCCAGCCCACTGTCTGCCTGTCTGCCCCGTCTCCCTCCAGCCCACTGTCCCCTGTTTGCCTGTCTGCCCCGTCTCCCTCCAGCCCACTGTCCCCTGTCTGCCTGTCTGCCCCGTCTCCCCCAGCCCACTGTCCCCTGTCTGCCCCGTCTCCCTCCAGCCCACTGTCCCTTGTCTGCCCCGTCTCCTCCAGCCCACTGTCCCCTGTCTGCCCCGTCTCCCCCAGCCCACTGTCCCCTGTCTGCCCCGTCTCCCTCCAGCCCACTGTCCCCTGTCTGCCTGTCTGCCCCGTCTCCCCCCAGCCCACTGTCCCCTGTCTGCCCCGTCCCCCCAGCCCACTGTCCCCTGTCTGCCCCGTCTCCCTCCAGCCCACTGTCCCCTGTCTTTCTGTCTGCCCCGTCTCCCCCAGCCCACTGTCCCCTGTCTGCCCCGTCTCCCCCAGCCCACTGTCCCCTGTCTGCCTGTCTGCCCTGACTCCCCCAGCCCACTGTCCCCTGTCTGCCTGTCTGCCCCGTCTCCCCCAGCCCACTGTCCCCTGTCTGCCCCGTCTCCCTCCAGCCCACTGTCCCCTGTCTGCCTGCCTGCCCCGTCTCCCTCCAGCCCACTGTCCCCTGTCTGCCCCGTCTCCCCCAGCCCACTGTCCCTTGTCTGCCCCGTCTCCCTCCAGCCCACTGTCCCCTGTCTGCCCCGTCTCCCCCCAGCCCACTGTCCCCTGTCTGCCCCGTCTCCCTCCAGCCCACTGTCCCCTGTCTGCCTGTCTGCCCCGTCTCCCCCAGCCCACTGTCCCCTGTCTGCCCCGTCTCCCCCCAGCCCACTGTCCCCTGTCTGCCCCGTCTCCCTCCAGCCCACTGTCCCCTGTCTTTCTGTCTGCCCCGTCTCCCCCAGCCCACTGTCCCCTGTCTGCCCCGTCTCCCCCCAGCCCACTGTCCCCTGTCTGCCTGTCTGCCCTGACTCCCCCAGCCCACTGTCCCCTGTCTGCCTGTCTGCCCCGTCTCCCCCCAGCCCACTGTCCCCTGTCTGCCCCGTCTCCCTCCAGCCCACTGTCCCCTGTCTGCCTGCCTGCCCCGTCTCCCTCCAGCCCACTGTCCCCTGTCTGCCCCGTCTCCCACCAGCCCACTGTCCCCTGTCTGCCCCGTCTCCCCCAGCCCACTGTCCCCTGTCTGCCCCGTCTCCCCCAGCCCACTGTCCCTTGTCTGCCCCGTCTCCCTCCAGCCCACTGTCCCCTGTCTGCCCCGTCTCCCCCAGCCCACTGTCCCCTGTCTGCCCCGTCTCCCTCCAGCCCACTGTCCCCTGTCTGCCTGTCTGCCCCGTCTCCCCCCAGCCCACTGTCCCCTGTCTGCCCCGTCTCCCCCAGCCCACTGTCCCCTGTCTGCCCCGTCTCCCTCCAGCCCACTGTCCCCTGTCTTTCTGTCTGCCCCGTCTCCCCCAGCCCACTGTCCCCTGTCTGCCCCGTCTCCCCCCAGCCCACTGTCCCCTGTCTGCCTGTCTGCCCTGACTCCCCCAGCCCACTGTCCCCTGTCTGCCTGTCTGCCCCGTCTCCCCCAGCCCACTGTCCCCTGTCTGCCCCGTCTCCCTCCAGCCCACTGTCCCCTGTCTGCCTGCCTGCCCCGTCTCCTCCAGCCCACTGTCCCCTGTCTGCCCGTCTCCCCCCAGCCCACTGTCCCCTGTCTGCCCCGTCTCCCCCAGCCCACTGTCCCCTGTCTGCCCCGTCTCCCCCAGCCCACTGTCCCCTGTCTGCCTGTCTGCCCCGTCTCCCCCCAGCCCACTGTCCCCTGTCTGCCCCGTCTCCCCCAGCCCACTGTCCCCTGTCTGCCCCGTCTCCCCCCAGCCCACTGTCCCCTGTCTGCCCCGTCTCCCCCCAGCCCACTGTCCCCTGTCTGCCCCGTCTCCCCCAGCCCACTGTCCCCTGTCTGCCCCGTCTCCCTCCAGCCCACTGTCCCCTGTCTTTCTGTCTGCCCCGTCTCCCCCAGCCCACTGTCCCCTGTCTGCCCCGTCTCCCCCCAGCCCACTGTCCCCTGTCTGCCTGTCTGCCCCGTCTCCCCCCAGCCCACTGTCCCCTGTCTGCCCCGTCTCCCCCAGCCCACTGTCCCCTGTCTGCCCCGTCTCCCCCCAGCCCACTGTCCCCTGTCTGCCTGTCTGCCCTGACTCCCCCAGCCCACTGTCCCCTGTCTGCCTGTCTGCCCCGTCTCCCCCAGCCCACTGTCCCCTGTCTGCCCCGTCTCCCTCCAGTCCACTGTCCCCTGTCTGCCTGTCTGCCCCGTCTCCCCCCAGCCCACTGTCTGCCTGTCTGCCTGTCTGCCCCGTCTCCCTCCAGCCCACTGTCCCCTGTTTGCCTGTCTGCCCCGTCTCCCTCCAGCCCACTGTCCCCTGTCTGCCTGTCTGCCCCGTCTCCCCCCAGCCCACTGTCCCCTGTCTGCCCCGTCTCCCTCCAGCCCACTGTCCCTTGTCTGCCCCGTCTCCCTCCAGCCCACTGTCCCCTGTCTGCCCCGTCTCCCCCAGCCCACTGTCCCCTGTCTGCCCCGTCTCCCTCCAGCCCACTGTCCCCTGTCTGCCTGTCTGCCCCGTCTCCCCCAGCCCACTGTCCCCTGTCTGCCCCGTCTCCCCCAGCCCACTGTCCCCTGTCTGCCCCGTCTCCCTCCAGCCCACTGTCCCCTGTCTTTCTGTCTGCCCCGTCTCCCCCAGCCCACTGTCCCCTGTCTGCCCCGTCTCCCCCAGCCCACTGTCCCCTGTCTGCCTGTCTGCCCTGACTCCCCCAGCCCACTGTCCCCTGTCTGCCTGTCTGCCCCGTCTCCCCCAGCCCACTGTCCCCTGTCTGCCCCGTCTCCCTCCAGCCCACTGTCCCCTGTCTGCCTGCCTGCCCCGTCTCCCTCCAGCCCACTGTCCCCTGTCTGCCCCGTCTCCCCCCAGCCCACTGTCCCTTGTCTGCCCCGTCTCCCTCCAGCCCACTGTCCCCTGTCTGCCCCGTCTCCCCCCAGCCCACTGTCCCCTGTCTGCCCCGTCTCCCTCCAGCCCACTGTCCCCTGTCTGCCTGTCTGCCCCGTCTCCCCCAGCCCACTGTCCCCTGTCTGCCCCGTCTCCCCCCAGCCCACTGTCCCCTGTCTGCCCCGTCTCCCTCCAGCCCACTGTCCCCTGTCTTTCTGTCTGCCCCGTCTCCCCCAGCCCACTGTCCCCTGTCTGCCCCGTCTCCCCCAGCCCACTGTCCCCTGTCTGCCTGTCTGCCCTGACTCCCCCAGCCCACTGTCCCCTGTCTGCCTGTCTGCCCCGTCTCCCCCAGCCCACTGTCCCCTGTCTGCCCCGTCTCCCTCCAGCCCACTGTCCCCTGTCTGCCTGCCTGCCCCGTCTCCCTCCAGCCCACTGTCCCCTGTCTGCCCCGTCTCCCCCCAGCCCACTGTCCCCTGACTGCCCCGTCTCCCCCCAGCCCACTGTCCCCTGTCTGCCCCGTCTCCCCCAGCCCACTGTCCCTTGTCTGCCCCGTCTCCCTCCAGCCCACTGTCCCCTGTCTGCCCCGTCTCCCCCCAGCCCACTGTCCCCTGTCTGCCCCGTCTCCCTCCAGCCCACTGTCCCCTGTCTGCCTGTCTGCCCCGTCTCCCCCAGCCCACTGTCCCCTGTCTGCCCCGTCTCCCCCAGCCCACTGTCCCCTGTCTGCCCCGTCTCCCTCCAGCCCACTGTCCCCTGTCTTTCTGTCTGCCCCGTCTCCCCCCAGCCCACTGTCCCCTGTCTGCCCCGTCTCCCCCAGCCCACTGTCCCCTGTCTGCCTGTCTGCCCTGACTCCCCCCAGCCCACTGTCCCCTGTCTGCCTGTCTGCCCCGTCTCCCCCAGCCCACTGTCCCCTGTCTGCCCCGTCTCCCTCCAGCCCACTGTCCCTGTCTGCCTGCCTGCCCCGTCTCCCTCCAGCCCACTGTCCCCTGTCTGCCCCGTCTCCCCCAGCCCACTGTCCCCTGTCTGCCCCGTCTCCCCCCAGCCCACTGTCCCCTGTCTGCCCCGTCTCCCCCCAGCCCACTGTCCCCTGTCTGCCTGTCTGCCCCGTCTCCCCCCAGCCCACTGTCCCCTGTCTGCCCCGTCTCCCCCCAGCCCACTGTCCCCTGTCTGCCCCGTCTCCCCCAGCCCACTGTCCCCTGTCTGCCCCGTCTCCCCCAGCCCACTGTCCCCTGTCTGCCCCGTCTCCCCCAGCCCACTGTCCCCTGTCTGCCTGTCTGCCCCGTCTCCCCCAGCCCACTGTCCCCTGTCTGCCCCGTCTCCCCCAGCCCACTGTCCCCTGTCTGCCCCGTCTCCCCCAGCCCACTGTCCCCTGTCTGCCCCGTCTCCCCCAGCCCACTGTCCCTGTCTGCCCCGTCTCCCCCAGCCCACTGTCCCCTGTCTGCCTGTCTGCCCCGTCTCCCCCAGCCCACTGTCCCCTGTCTGCCTGTCTGCCCCGTCTCCCCCCAGCCCACTGTCCCCTGTCTGCCCCGTCTCCCCCAGCCCACTGTCCCCTGTCTGCCTGTCTGCCCTGACTCCCCCAGCCCACTGTCCCCTGTCTGCCTGTCTGCCCCGTCTCCCCCAGCCCACTGTCCCCTGTCTGCCCCGTCTCCCTCCAGCCCACTGTCCCCTGTCTGCCTGCCTGCCCCGTCTCCCTCCAGCCCACTGTCCCCTGTCTGCCCCGTCTCCCCCAGCCCACTGTCCCCTGTCTGCCCCGTCTCCCCCAGCCCACTGTCCCCTGTCTGCCCCGTCTCCCCCCAGCCCACAGTCCCCTGTCTGCCTGTCTGCCCCGTCTCCCCCAGCCCACTGTCCCCTGTCTGCCCCGTCTCCCCCCAGCCCACTGTCCCCTGTCTGCCCCGTCTCCCCCCAGCCCACTGTCCCCTGTCTGCCCCGTCTCCCCCAGCCCACTGTCCCCTGTCTGCCCCGTCTCCCCCCAGCCCACTGTCCCCTGTCTGCCTGTCTGCCCCGTCTCCCCCCAGCCCACTGTCCCCTGTCTGCCCCGTCTCCCCCCCGCCCACTGTCCCCTGTCTGCCCCGTCTCCCCCCAGCCCACTGTCCCCTGTCTGCCCCGTCTCCCCCCAGCCCCCTGTCCCCTGTCTGCCTGTCTGCCCCGTCTCCCCCCAGCCCACTGTCCCCTGTCTGCCTGTCTGCCCCGTCTCGCCCCAGCCCACTGTCCCCTGTCTGCCTGTCTGCCCCGTCTCCCCCCAGCCCACTGTCCCCTGTCTGCCCCGTCTCCCCCAGCCCACTGTCCCCTGTCTGCCCCGTCTCCCCCAGCCCACTGTCCCCTGTCTGCCCCGTCTCCCCCAGCCCACTGTCCCCTGTCTGCCCCGTCTCCCTCCAGCCCACTGTCCCCTGTCTGCCTGCCTGCCCCGTCTCCCCCAGCCCACTGTCCCCTGTCTGCCCCGTCTCCTCCAGCCCACTGTCCCCTGTCTGCCTGCCTGCCCCGTCTCCCTCCAGCCCACTGTCCCCTGTCTGCCCCGTCTCCCCCAGCCCACTGTCCCTTGTCTGCCCCGTCTCCCTCCAGCCCACTGTCCCCTGTCTGCCCCGTCTCCCCCAGCCCACTGTCCCCTGTCTGCCCCGTCTCCCTCCAGCCCACTGTCCCCTGTCTGCCTGTCTGCCCCGTCTCCCCCAGCCCACTGTCCCCTGTCTGCCCCGTCTCCCCCAGCCCACTGTCCCCTGTCTGCCCCGTCTCCCTCCAGCCCACTGTCCCCTGTCTTTCTGTCTGCCCCGTCTCCCCCAGCCCACTGTCCCCTGTCTGCCCCGTCTCCCCCAGCCCACTGTCCCCTGTCTGCCTGTCTGCCCTGACTCCCCCAGCCCACTGTCCCCTGTCTGCCTGTCTGCCCCGTCTCCCCCAGCCCACTGTCCCCTGTCTGCCCCGTCTCCCTCCAGCCCACTGTCCCCTGTCTGCCTGCCTGCCCCGTCTCCCTCCAGCCCACTGTCCCCTGTCTGCCCCGTCTCCCCCAGCCCACTGTCCCCTGTCTGCCCCGTCTCCCCCAGCCCACTGTCCCCTGTCTGCCCCGTCTCCCCCAGCCCACTGTCCCTTGTCTGCCCCGTCTCCTCCAGCCCACTGTCCCCTGTCTGCCCCGTCTCCCCCCAGCCCACTGTCCCCTGTCTGCCCCGTCTCCCTCCAGCCCACTGTCCCCTGTCTGCCTGTCTGCCCCGTCTCCCCCCAGCCCACTGTCCCCTGTCTGCCCCGTCTCCCCCAGCCCACTGTCCCCTGTCTGCCCCGTCTCCCTCCAGCCCACTGTCCCCTGTCTTTCTGTCTGCCCCGTCTCCCCCAGCCCACTGTCCCCTGTCTGCCCCGTCTCCCCCCAGCCCACTGTCCCCTGTCTGCCTGTCTGCCCTGACTCCCCCAGCCCACTGTCCCCTGTCTGCCTGTCTGCCCCGTCTCCCCCAGCCCACTGTCCCCTGTCTGCCCCGTCTCCCTCCAGCCCACTGTCCCCTGTCTGCCTGCCTGCCCCGTCTCCTCCAGCCCACTGTCCCTGTCTGCCCCGTCTCCCCCCAGCCCACTGTCCCCTGTCTGCCCCGTCTCCCCCAGCCCACTGTCCCCTGTCTGCCCCGTCTCCCCCCAGCCCACTGTCCCCTGTCTGCCTGTCTGCCCCGTCTCCCCCAGCCCACTGTCCCCTGTCTGCCCCGTCTCCCCCAGCCCACTGTCCCCTGTCTGCCCCGTCTCCCCCAGCCCACTGTCCCCTGTCTGCCCCGTCTCCCCCAGCCCACTGTCCCCTGTCTGCCCCGTCTCCCCCAGCCCACTGTCCCCTGTCTGCCTGTCTGCCCCGTCTCCCCCAGCCCACTGTCCCTGTCTGCCCCGTCTCCCCCCAGCCCACTGTCCCTGTCTGCCCCGTCTCCCCCCAGCCCACTGTCCCCTGTCTGCCCCGTCTCCCCCAGCCCACTGTCCCCTGTCTGCCCCGTCTCCCCCCAGCCCACTGTCCCCTGTCTGCCTGTCTGCCCCGTCTCCCCCCAGCCCACTGTCCCCTGTCTGCCTGTCTGCCCCGTCTCCCCCAGCCCACTGTCCCCTGTCTGCCCCGTCTCCCCCAGCCCACTGTCCCCTGTCTGCCTGTCTGCCCTGACTCCCCCAGCCCACTGTCCCCTGTCTGCCTGTCTGCCCCGTCTCCCCCAGCCCACTGTCCCCTGTCTGCCCCGTCTCCCTCCAGCCCACTGTCCCCTGTCTGCCTGCCTGCCCCGTCTCCCTCCAGCCCACTGTCCCCTGTCTGCCCCGTCTCCCCCCAGCCCACTGTCCCCTGTCTGCCCCGTCTCCCCCCAGCCCACTGTCCCCTGTCTGCCCCGTCTCCCCCAGCCCACTGTCCCCTGTCTGCCTGTCTGCCCCCCGTCTCCCCCAGCCCACTGTCCCCTGTCTGCCCCGTCTCCCCCAGCCCACTGTCCCCTGTCTGCCCCGTCTCCCCCCAGCCCACTGTCCCCTGTCTGCCCCGTCTCCCCCAGCCCACTGTCCCCTGTCTGCCCCGTCTCCCCCAGCCCACTGTCCCCTGTCTGCCTGTCTGCCCCGTCTCCCCCAGCCCACTGTCCCCTGTCTGCCCCGTCTCCCCCAGCCCACTGTCCCCTGTCTGCCCCGTCTCCCCCAGCCCACTGTCCCCTGTCTGCCCCGTCTCCCCCCAGCCCACTGTCCCCTGTCTGCCTGTCTGCCCCGTCTCCCCCAGCCCACTGTCCCCTGTCTGCCTGTCTGCCCCGTCTCCCCCAGCCCACTGTCCCCTGTCTGCCTGTCTGCCCCGTCTCCCCCCAGCCCACTGTCCCCTGTCTGCCCCGTCTCCCCCAGCCCACTGTCCCCTGTCTGCCCCGTCTCCCCCAGCCCACTGTCCCCTGTCTGCCCCGTCTCCCCCAGCCCACTGTCCCCTGTCTGCCCCGTCTCCCCCAGCCCACTGTCCCCTGTCTGCCTGTCTGCCCCGTCTCCCCCCAGCCCACTGTCCCCTGTCTGCCTGTCTGCCCCGTCTCCCCCAGCCCACTGTCCCCTGTCTGCCTGTCTGCCCCGTCTCCCCCAGCCCACTGTCCCCTGTCTGCCTGTCTGCCCCGTCTCCCCCAGCCCACTGTCCCCTGTCTGCCTGTCTGCCCCGTCTCCCCCAGCCCACTGTCCCCTGTCTGCCCCGTCTCCCCCCAGCCCACTGTCCCCTGTCTGCCCCGTCTCCCCCAGCCCACTGTCCCCTGTCTGCCCCGTCTCCCCCCAGCCCACTGTCCCCTGTCTGCCTGTCTGCCCCGTCTCCCCCAGCCCACTGTCCCCTGTCTGCCTGTCTGCCCCGTCTCCCCCAGCCCACTGTCCCCTGTCTGCCCCGTCTCCCCCAGCCCACTGTCCCTGTCTGCCTGTCTGCCCTGACTCCCCCAGCCCACTGTCCCCTGTCTGCCTGTCTGCCCCGTCTCCCCCAGCCCACTGTCCCCTGTCTGCCCCGTCTCCCTCCAGCCCACTGTCCCCTGTCTGCCTGCCTGCCCCGTCTCCCTCCAGCCCACTGTCCCCTGTCTGCCCCGTCTCCCCCAGCCCACTGTCCCCTGTCTGCCCCGTCTCCCCCAGCCCACTGTCCCCTGTCTGCCCCGTCTCCCCCAGCCCACTGTCCCCTGTCTGCCTGTCTGCCCCGTCTCCCCCAGCCCACTGTCCCCTGTCTGCCCCGTCTCCCCCAGCCCACTGTCCCCTGTCTGCCCCGTCTCCCCCAGCCCACTGTCCCCTGTCTGCCCCGTCTCCCCCAGCCCACTGTCCCCTGTCTGCCCCGTCTCCCCCCAGCCCACTGTCCCCTGTCTGCCTGTCTGCCCCGTCTCCCCCAGCCCACTGTCCCCTGTCTGCCCCGTCTCCCCCAGCCCACTGTCCCCTGTCTGCCCCGTCTCCCCCAGCCCACTGTCCCCTGTCTGCCCCGTCTCCCCCAGCCCACTGTCCCCTGTCTGCCCCGTCTCCCCCAGCCCACTGTCCCCTGTCTGCCTGTCTGCCCCGTCTCCCCCAGCCCACTGTCCCCTGTCTGCCTGTCTGCCCCGTCTCCCCCAGCCCACTGTCCCCTGTCTGCCTGTCTGCCCCGTCTCCCCCAGCCCACTGTCCCCTGTCTGCCCCGTCTCCCCCAGCCCACTGTCCCCTGTCTGCCCCGTCTCCCCCAGCCCACTGTCCCCTGTCTGCCCCGTCTCCCCCAGCCCACTGTCCCCTGTCTGCCCCGTCTCCCCCAGCCCACTGTCCCCTGTCTGCCTGTCTGCCCCGTCTCCCCCAGCCCACTGTCCCCTGTCTGCCTGTCTGCCCCGTCTCCCCCAGCCCACTGTCCCCTGTCTGCCTGTCTGCCCCGTCTCCCCCAGCCCACTGTCCCCTGTCTGCCTGTCTGCCCCGTCTCCCCCAGCCCACTGTCCCTGTTTGCCTGTCTGCCCCGTCTCCCCCAGCCCACTGTCCCCTGTCTGCCTGCCTAACCCCTGCCTGTCCGCCTCCTGTCTGCCTGCCCCCTACCTGTCTGCCTGCCCACATGCCTGTCACATGATTGATAACTTGACCAGTCAACTCTTTCTCTCTCTCTGCTCCCTGCTAGTTATAATGACATACAGTACAGTATCATCTAATGACTCGTTTATTCTGTTCATGTGTAGGCTAACAACTACAGTAATAATACTTTCCATTTACAAGCCTTGTTGGGGCACACTGGCATACCATTTACATAGCATGACCAATACATCGCTTCACTACAATACATCGCTTCACTAAGCAAGTATGGACATTGGAACCTGGCCTATCATATGTTTCATCCTGGAGACCAGGCCAGACCTTTCTTTCTCAAGCAGCCTGGTCACACAGGTACTATTCAGTCAGAGCCAGGTCAGCTGTGTGTGCAAACCATTAATCTCTGATAAATGATCTTTATCAGGGAAGACACAGCGGGTCGTAGACCCTGACAAAAGAGTCTGTCAGGTCTGTAAGCCTTAAATTGAAAGCTAAGTGATCGCCAAAATGAGTAGCAGAGTAAAATGAGGATGGGGGCTAGGAAAGAAGTCATGAGCAGCGAAGCAGCTAATTATTCACACTGGTTTCTGGATCCATCATGACCCTCAACGCGCCTCATTTCCCCAGGTCATAACTCTTCATAGGTTTGTTTTGCATTCGGAGGATATTGGCCCATTGATGAAATGAACAAAAAGGGCTTGATTACTACTAACAAACTCAGTCAGATTGTCCCTAATATTGTCCCTAATCCCACCGCTTTAAAAACAAACGCAAACAAGCAAAGGTGCATTTCTGGATATTATGGGGATGTTATGGCAATGTTATGGGGATATTATGGCAATGTTATAGGAACATTATGTTGATGGTATGGTTACATTATACATTATGGTATGGTTACATTATATTATAACAAAATAAATGCTTAATAATGGGGAATGATGGGGTATGGGACTGAACAGTCCAAGTCATTATCATTGACAGGAAGACTGAACAGTCCAAGTCATTAGCATTGACAGGAAGACTGAACAGTCCAAGTCATTAGCATTGACAGGAAGACTGAACAGTCCAAGTCATTAGCATTGACAGGAAGACTGAACAGCCCCCAGCTCCCGGCCCTCAGCCCCCAGCCCCTAACCTCCATCTCTAGCCGCAGACCCCAGCCCTAATCGTCTGACATGTTACTACTGTACCCTGACAGTCACCAGCCCTAATCCTCTGACATGTTACTACTGTACCCTGACAGTCACCAGCCCTAATCCTCTGACATGTTACTACTGTACCCTGACAGTCACCAGTCCTAATCCTCTGACATGTTACTACTGTACCCTGACAGTCACCAGTCCTAATCCTCTGACATGTTACTACTGTACCCTGACAGTCACCAGTCCTAATCCTCTGACATATTACTACTGTACCCTGACAGTCACCAGTCCTAATCCTCTGACATGTTACTGCTGTACCCTGACAGTCACCAGCCCTAATCCTCTGACATGTTACTACTGTACCCTGACAGTCACCAGCCCTAATCCTCTGACATGTTACTACTTTACCCTGACAGTCACCAGTCCTAATCCTCTGACATGTTACTGCTGTACCCTGACAGTCACCAGCCCTAATCCTCTGACATATTACTACTGTACCCTGACAGTCACCAGTCCTAATCCTTTGACATGTTACTGCAGTACCCTGACAGTCACCAGCCCTAATCCTCTGACATGTTACTACTGTACCCTGACAGTCACCAGCCCTAATCCTCTGACATGTTACTGCTGTACCCTGACAGTCACCAGTCCTAATCCTCTGACATGTTACTGCTGTACCTGACAGTCACCAGCCCTAATCCTCAGACATGTTACTACTGTACCCTGACAGTCACCAGTCCTAATCCTCTGACATGTTACTACTGTACCCTGACAGTCACCAGTCCTAATCCTTTGACATGTTACTGCAGTACCCTGACAGTCACCAGTCCTAATCCTCTGACATGTTACTACTGTACCCTGACAGTCACCAGTCCTAATCCTCTGACATGTTACTACTGTTGATGGTATGGTTACATTATACATTATGGTATGGTTACATTATATTATAACAAAATAAATGCTTAATAATGGGGAATGATGGGGTATGGGACTGAACAGTCCAAGTCATTAGCATTGACAGGAAGACTGAACAGTCCAAGTCATTAGCATTGACAGGAAGACTGAACAGCCCCCAGCTCCCGGCCCTCAGCCCCCAGCTCCTAACCTCCATCTCTAGCCGCAGACCCCAGCCCTAATCGTCTGACATGTTACTACTGTACTCTGACAGTCACCAGTCCTAATCCTCTGACATGTTACTGCTGTACCTGACAGAGTCACCAGTCCTAATCCTTTGACATGTTACTACTGTACCCTGACAGTCACCAGCCCTAATCCTCTGACATGTTACTACTGTACCCTGACAGTCACCAGCCCTAATCCTCTGACATGTTACTACTGTACCCTGACAGTCGCCAGCCCTAATCCTCTGACATGTTACTACTGTACCCTGACAGTCACCAGTCCTAATCCTCTGACATGTTACTGCTGTACCTGACAGAGTCACCAGTCCTAATCCTTTGACATGTTACTACTGTACCCTGACAGTCACCAGCCCTAATCCTCTGACATGTTACTACTGTACCCTGACAGTCACCAGTCCTAATCCTCTGACATGTTACTACTGTACCCTGACAGTCACCAGTCCTAATCCTCTGACATGTTACTGCTGTACCCTGACAGTCACCAGTCCTAATCCTCTGACATGTTACTGCTGTACCCTGACAGTCACCAGTCCTAATCCTCTGACATGTTACTACTGTACCCTGACAGTCACCAGTCCTAATCCTCTGACATGTTACTACTGTACCCTGACAGTCACCAGTCCTAATCCTCTGACATGTTACTACTGTACCCTGACAGTCACCAGTCCTAATCCTCTGACATATTACTACTGTACCCTGACAGTCACCAGTCCTAATCCTCTGACATGTTACTGCTGTACCCTGACAGTCACCAGCCCTAATCCTCTGACATGTTACTACTGTACCCTGACAGTCACCAGCCCTAATCCTCTGACATGTTACTACTTTACCCTGACAGTCACCAGTCCTAATCCTCTGACATGTTACTGCTGTACCCTGACAGTCACCAGCCCTAATCCTCTGACATATTACTACTGTACCCTGACAGTCACCAGTCCTAATCCTTTGACATGTTACTGCAGTACCCTGACAGTCACCAGCCCTAATCCTCTGACATGTTACTACTGTACCCTGACAGTCACCAGCCCTAATCCTCTGACATGTTACTGCTGTACCCTGACAGTCACCAGTCCTAATCCTCTGACATGTTACTGCTGTACCCTGACAGTCACCAGCCCTAATCCTCAGACATGTTACTACTGTACCCTGACAGTCACCAGTCCTAATCCTCTGACATGTTACTACTGTACCCTGACAGTCACCAGTCCTAATCCTTTGACATGTTACTGCAGTACCCTGACAGTCACCAGTCCTAATCCTCTGACATGTTACTACTGTACCCTGACAGTCACCAGTCCTAATCCTCTGACATGTTACTACTGTTGATGGTATGGTTACATTATACATTATGGTATGGTTACATTATATTATAACAAAATAAATGCTTAATAATGGGGAATGATGGGGTATGGGACTGAACAGTCCAAGTCATTAGCATTGACAGGAAGACTGAACAGTCCAAGTCATTAGCATTGACAGGAAGACTGAACAGCCCCAGCTCCCGGCCCTCAGCCCCCAGCTCCTAACCTCCATCTCTAGCCGCAGACCCCAGCCCTAATCGTCTGACATGTTACTACTGTACTCTGACAGTCACCAGTCCTAATCCTCTGACATGTTACTGCTGTACCCTGACAGAGTCACCAGTCCTAATCCTTTGACATGTTACTACTGTACCCTGACAGTCACCAGCCCTAATCCTCTGACATGTTACTACTGTACCCTGACAGTCACCAGCCCTAATCCTCTGACATGTTACTACTGTACCCTGACAGTCGCCAGCCCTAATCCTCTGACATGTTACTACTGTACCCTGACAGTCACCAGTCCTAATCCTCTGACATGTTACTGCTGTACCCTGACAGAGTCACCAGTCCTAATCCTTTGACATGTTACTACTGTACCCTGACAGTCACCAGCCCTAATCCTCTGACATGTTACTACTGTACCCTGACAGTCACCAGTCCTAATCCTCTGACATGTTACTACTGTACCCTGACAGTCACCAGTCCTAATCCTCTGACATGTTACTGCTGTACCCTGACAGTCACCAGTCCTAATCCTCTGACATGTTACTGCTGTACCCTGACAGTCACCAGTCCTAATCCTCTGACATGTTACTACTGTACCCTGACAGTCACCAGTCCTAATCCTCTGACATGTTACTACTGTACCCTGACTGTCACCAGTCCTAATCCTCTGACATGTTACTACTGTACCCTGACAGTCACCAGTCCTAATCCTCTGCCATGTTACTGCTGTACCCTGACAGAGTCACCAGTCCTAATCCTCTGACATGTTACTACTGTACCCTGACAGTCACCAGCCCTAATCCTCAGACATGTTACTACTGTACCCTGACAGTCACCAGTCCTAATCCTCTGACATGTTACTACTGTACCCTGACAGTCACCAGCCCTAATCCTCAGACATGTTACTACTGTACCCTGACAGTCACCAGTCCTAATCCTCTGACATGTTACTACTGTACCCTGACAGTCACCAGTCCTAATCCTCTGACATGTTACTACTGTACCCTGACAGTCACCAGTCCTAATCCTCTGACATGTTACTGCTGTACCCTGACAGTCACCAGTCCTAATCCTCTGACATGTTACTACTGTACCCTGACAGTCACCAGTCCTAATCCTCTGACATGTTACTGCTGTACCCTGACAGTCACCAGTCCTAATCCTCTGACATGTTACTGCTGTACCCTGACAGTCACCAGTCCTAATCCTCTGACATGTTACTACTGTACCCTGACAGTCACCAGTCCTAATCCTCTGACATGTTACTACTGTACCCTGACAGTCACCAGTCCTAATCCTCTGACATGTTACTACTGTACCCTGACAGTCACCAGTCCTAATCCTCTGACATGTTACTGCTGTACCCTGACAGTCACCAGTCCTAATCCTCTGACATGTTACTACTGTACCCTGACAGTCACCAGTCCTAATCCTCTGACATGTTACTGCTGTACCCTGACAAAGTCACCAGTCTTTGGTCCTTTGTGTGGAAGCCAACAGATCATCATTACCACCTGGTGGAGTCCCTGACCTGAGTAGGATCATCCTCCACCATCCTCCACTTCTCCCTCATCCCCCTCTCCTCCGCACCCTCCATCCACCCCTGTTAAAGATCCCCCTCTCCTCTGCCCCCTCCATCCAGCCCCTTTTAAAGTCATCCCCCTCCTCCAGCCCCCTCCATCCACCCCTGTTAAAGTCATCCCCCTTTCCTCCGCCCCCCTCATCCAGCCCCTTTTAAAGTCATCCCCCTCCTCCAGCCCACTCCATCCAGACCCTGTTAAAGTCATTCCCCTCCATCCAGACCCTGTTAACGTCATCACCCTCTCCTCCAGCCCCCTCCATCCAGACCCTGTTAAAGTCGTCCCCCTCTACTCCGCCCCCCCTCCATCCTGCCCTTGTTAAAGTCATCACCCTCTCATCCAGCCCCCTCCATCCAGACCCTGTTATAGTCATCACCCTTTCCTCCAGCCCCCTCCATCCAGACCCTGTTAAAGTCATCACCCTTTCCTCCAGACCCCTCCATCCAGACCCTGTTAAAGTCATCACCCTTTCCTCCAGACCCCTCCATCCAGACCCTGTTAAAGTCATCACCCTTTCCTCCAGACCCCTCCATCCAGACCCTGTTAAAGTCATCACCCTTTCCTCCAGACCCCTCCATCCAGACCCTGTTAAAGTCATCACCCTTTCCTCCAGACCCTGTTAAAGTCATCATCCTCTGGGGAGATAACACAGAGGCCAGGCAGACCTGACTGGGCCCTTCTGACTGTTCATAGCCTAACTATCAGGGTGGGAAGAGGGGACAGTGAGAGGGAGGAGAGCTTTTCTGAACATTTTATCTTATTTATTTTAGCCAGTAGTATTTCCAATTGCTTAGATTATAGATTATTGCAGTTATATTTTTGTGGTGATGGAAAAAAGTCAGAGGAATGTGTTCATAATTTTTAAAAAAGGGGTATGTTCACTGTACTATACTAGGAGTATGTTCACTGTAATATACTAGGAGTATGTTCACTGTAATATACTAGGAGTATGTTCACTGTAATATACTAGGAATATGTTCACTGTAATATACTAGGAGTATGTTCACTGTAATATACTAGGAGTATGTTCACTGTAATATACTAGGAGTATGTTCACTGTACTATACTAGGAGTATGTTCACTGTAATATACTAGGAATATGTTCACTGTACTATACTAGGAGTATGTTCACTGTAATATACTAGGAGTATGTTCACTGTAATATACTAGGAGTATGTTCACTGTAATATACTAGGAGTATGTTCACTGTAATATACTAGGAGTATGTTCACTGTACTATACTAGGAGTATGTTCACTGTACTATACTAGGAGTATGTTCACTGTACTATACTAGGAGTATGTTCACTGTAATATACTAGAGTATGTTCACTGTAATATACTAGGAGTATGTTCACTGTAATATAGTAGGAGTATGTTCACTGTAATATACTAGGAGTATGTTCACTGTAATATACTAGGAGTATGTTCACTGTAATATACTAGGAGTATGTTCACAACTGCTTTATTATACTTGTATGATTGATAACTTTCCATGTTATCTGATGAGCTGATTAAATGAGCTGAAGAAAAGCTTAATGGTCAGAGAAATAGAGTGCTAACCAGATGGTAATTGTCCTCGTCTCGTCTCTGGACTCATCACTCACTATGAACCATATACAACATGCTCTTATTAGAATATGGCAAAATAGTGTCATTTAACCAATGTAGTTGGGAGAGGCTATACGGACGCTCCTGGTGCTCACAATTATGAGGTATGTTGCTAAGCTGAGAGCCACAAATTTAAGCTAAGCTAGCTAGTTGTCTCCTATGTAGTTAGTTATATGTTACCTGATCTGACATATTCGTTATGTCACATAGCATGTTTAGGGTAAGAGACAGAAATATCATAAAACTAGTTTGTAAATATGTGTGAATGAATGGTCTTCTGAGCTCAGCTTGATGATAATGGGTGAGTGGCATGTCTAGATTAGTCTTTATTATCCTACATATCTAGATTAGAGTCTTTATTATCTCACATATCTAGAGTAGAGTCTTTATTTTCCCACATATCTCTAGTAGAGTCTTTATTATCCCACATATCTAGAGTAGATTAGAGTCTTTATTATCCCACATATCTAGAGTAGAGTCTTTATTATCCCACATATCTAGATTAGAGTCTTTATTATCCCACATATCTAGAGTAGAGTCTTTATTATCCCACATATCTAGATTAGAGTCTTTATTATCCCATATATCTAGAGTAGAGTCTTTATTATCCCATATATCTAGAGTAGAGTCTTTATTATCCCACATATCTAGAGTAGAGTCTTTATTATCCCACATATCTAGAGTAGAGTCTTTATTATCCCACATATCTAGAGTAGAGTCTTTATTATCCCACATATCTAGAGTAGAGTCTTTATTATCCCACATATCTAGAGTAGAGTCTTTATTATCCCACATATCTAGAGTAGAGTCTTTATTATCCCACATATCTAGAGTAGAGTCTTTATTATCCCACATATCTAGAGTAGAGTCTTTATTATCCCACATATCTAGAGTAGAGTCTTTATTATCCCACATATCTAGAGTAGAGTCTTTATTATCCCACATATCTAGAGTAGAGTCTTTATTATCCCACATATCTAGAGTAGAGTCTTTATTATCCCACATATCTAGAGTAGAGTCTTTATTATCCCACATATCTAGATTAGAGTCTTTATTATCCCACATATCTAGAGTAGAGTCTTTATTATCTCACATACCTAGAGTAGAGTCTTTATTATCCCACATATCTAGAGTAGAGTCTTTATTATCCCACATATCTAGAGTAGAGTAGAGTCTTTATTATCCCACATATCTAGAGTAGAGTTGTATTTTCCCATATATCTAGAGTAGAGTCTTTATTATCCCACATATCTAGAGTAGAGTCTTTATTATCCCACATATCTAGAGTAGAGTCTTTATTATCCCACATATCTAGAGTAGAGTCTTTATTATCCCACATATCTAGAGTAGAGTCTTTATTATCCCACATATCTAGAGTAGAGTCTTTATTATCCCACATATCTAGAGTAGAGTCTTTATTATCCCACATATCTAGAGTAGAGTCTTTATTATCCCACATATCTAGATTAGAGTCTTTATTATCCCACATATCTAGAGTAGAGTCTTTATTATCTCACATACCTAGAGTAGAGTCTTTATTATCCCACATATCTAGAGTAGAGTCTTTATTATCCCACATATCTAGATTAGAGTCTTTATTATCCCACATATCTAGAGTAGAGTCTTTATTATCCCACATATCTAGAGTAGAGTCTTTATTATCCCACATATCTAGAGTAGAGTCTTTATTATCCCACATATCTAGAGTAGAGTCTTTATTATCCCACATATCTAGAGTAGAGTCTTTATTATCCCACATATCTAGAGTAGAGTCTTTATTATCCCACATATCTAGAGTAGAGTCTTTATTATCCCACATATCTAGAGTAGAGTCTTTATTATCCCACATATCTAGAGTAGAGTCTATTATCCCACATATCTAGAGTAGAGTCTTTATTATCCCACATATCTAG
This sequence comes from Oncorhynchus masou masou, assembly GCF_036934945.1. Taxonomy (NCBI): domain Eukaryota; kingdom Metazoa; phylum Chordata; class Actinopteri; order Salmoniformes; family Salmonidae; genus Oncorhynchus; species Oncorhynchus masou. The sequence goes on from NW_027008827.1 coordinate 59,283, forward strand.
AGTAGAGTCTTTATTATCCCACATATCTAGAGTAGAGTCTTTATTATCCCACATATCTAGAGTAGAGTCTTTATTATCCCACATATCTAGAGTAGAGTCTTTATTATCCCACATATCTAGAGTAGAGTCTTTATTATCCCACATATCTAGAGTAGAGTCTTTATTATCCCACATATCTAGAGTAGAGTCTATTATCCCACATATCTAGAGTAGAGTTGTATTATCCCATGTATCTAGAGTAGAGTCTTTATTATCCCACATATCTAGAGTAGAGTCTTTATTATCCCACATATCTAGAGTAGAGTCTTTATTATCTCACATACCTAGAGTAGAGTCTTTATTATCCCACATATCTAGAGTAGAGTCTTTATTATCCCATATATCTAGAGTAGTGTCACACCCTGACCTTAGTTATCTTTGTTTTCTTTATTATTTGGTTAGGTCAGGGTGTGACAAGGGTGGTTTGTTTAGTTTTTGTATTGTCTAGGGTTTTTTGTATGTCTAGAGGTTTTTTCTAGTCTAGGTGTTTATATGTCTATGGTTGCCTAGATTGTTTCTCAGAGGCAGCTGTTTCTCGTTGTCTCTGATTGGGAACCATATTTAGGTAGCCATATTCCTTGGTTATTTTGTGGGTTGTTATTCTATGTTTAGTTGCCTGTTCTGCACTAGCCATATTTCTTCACGGTTCGTTTTCTTGTTTTGTTTAGTTCTGTTCAGTGTTCTCTCTTTTATTAAAGAGTTATGTTCACTTACCACTCTGCGCCTTGGTCTCTTTATGACGACCGTAATAGAACAACCCACCAAGAAAGGACCAACCAGCGTGCTAAAAAGGAGTGGACATCTTGGACCCGGGAGAAAGAGGAGTGGAGGACATCCTGGACCTGGGAGGAGGCAATGGCAGTGGACAAGACTCTGCCATGGGGACAAGACCTTGCCATGGAAGCAGGTGGAGATAGCACAGGAGGAACAGTGTCGATATGAGGGTACACGACTGGCACAGAAACCCGAGAGGCAGCCCCAATATTTTTGGGGGGCGGGGGCACACGAGGAGATTGCATGAGTCAGGTCGGAGACTCCTCGTGCTTGCTGTGGGTAGCGTGTTACTGGTTACTGGTGATATGCGGTGGAGCGCATTCTAGCCCAGTGTCCTCTATTCCAGCTCCCGCATTTGCTGGGCTAGAATGGGCATCCAGCCAGGACGGATGGTGCCGGCTCAGCACTCCTGGTCTCCAGTACGCCTTCTTGGACCAGGATATCCTGCGCCGGCTCTGCGCACTGTGTCTCTGGTGCGTCTGCACAGCCCAGTGCGTCCTGTGCCAGCGCCCTGCATTTGCAGGGCGAAAATAAACATCCAGCCAGGACGCGTTGTGCCAGCTCTACGCTCCAGACCTCCAGTGCACCTCCACAGTCCAGTATGTCCTGTGCCTCATCCCCACACTCGCCCTGAGGTGCGTGTCTTCAGCCCGGTGCCACCTGTACCGGTCCCACGTATCAGGCCTACAGTGTGCTCCACAGGCCAGAGCTTCCGACGACAGTTCCTAGTCCAGAGCTTCCATCGACAGTTCCCAGTCCAGAGCTTCCATCGACGTTTCACAGTCCGGAACCTCCAACGACGGGCCACTGTCCGGAACCTCCAACGACGGGCGACACTCCGGAACATCCAACGAAGAGCCACAGTCCGGAACCTCCAACGACGGGCGACACTCCCGGAACATCCAACGACGAGCCACAGTCCGGAACCTCCAACGACGGTCCACAGTCCGGAGCCTCCAGCGGCGGTCCTCAGTCCGGAGCCGGTCCACAGTCCGGGGCCTGCAGCGACGGTTCCCAGTCCGGAGCCTCCAGCGGCGGTCCTCAGTCCGGAACCTCCAACAACGGGCCACTGTCCGGAACCTCCAACAACGGGCCACTGTCCGGAACCTCCAACGACGGGCGACACTCCGGAACATCCAACGAAGAGCAACAGTCCGGAACCTCCAACGACGGACGACACTCCGGAACATCCAACGACGAGCCACAGTCCGGAACCTCCAACGACGGTCCACAGTCCGGAGCCTCCAGCGGAGGTCCTCAGTCCGGAGCCGGTCCACAGTCCGGGGCCTGCAGCGACGGTTTCCAGTCCGGGGCCTCTGGCGATGATCGGTGGTCTGGTTCCTCCAGTGAAGGTCCATGCACCAGGGCCGCCACCAAAGCGAAGGGATCTGCGGGCGTAGGGGGGTCTATGTCCCGCACCAGAGCTGCCGCCGTGAAGGGATGCCCACATGGACCTTCCCTTTTAGAGTCAGGTTTTGTGGCCGGAGTCCGCACCTTGGGGTACTGTCACGCCCTGGCCATAGAGAGGTTTTTATTCTCTATTTTGGTTAGGCCAGGGTGTGACTAGGGTGGGCATTCTAGTTTCTTTATTTCTATGTTGGTGTGTTTCCCAATCAGAGGCAGCTGTCTATAGTTGTCTCTGATTCGGGATCATGTATAAGTTGTCCTTTTTCGTTTGGGTTTTGTGGGTAGTTGTTTTCTGTCTAGTGTCTGCACCTGACAGGACTATTTCGGTTTTCCTTTTTTGTAATTTTGTTCGAGTGTTTTGAGGATTAAATTTATCATGAGCACTTACCACGCTGCGTTTTGTTCCACTCCTTCATACGAGGATTGTTACACCTGCTGTATGTGATGTCACGGGGATGTTTTAATATAGAATATTGACCTGTTAGTTTTAGTCCTGCTGTATGTGATGTCACGGGGATGTTTAATATAGAATATTGACCTGTTAGTTTTAGTACTGCTGTATGTGATGTCACGGGGATGTTTAATATAGAATATTGACCTGTTAGTTTTAGTCCTGCTGTATGTGATGTCACGGGGATGTTTAATATAGAATATTGACCTGTTAGTTTTAGTCCTGCTGTATGTGATGTCACGGGGATGTTTAATATAGAATATTGACCCATTAGTTTTAGTCCTGCTGTATGTGATGTCACAGGGATGTTTTAATATAGAATATTGACCCATTAGTTTTAGTCCTGCTGTATGTGATGTCACGGGATGTTTTAATATAGAATATTGACCCATTAGTTTTAGTCCTGCTGTATGTGATGTCACAGGGATGTTTTAATATAGAATATTGACCCATTAGTTTTAGTCCTGCTGTATGTGATGTCATAGGGATGTTTAATATAGAATATTGACCTATTAGTTTTAGTCCCGCTGTATGTGATGTCATAGGGATGTTTAATATAGAATATTGACCTATTAGTTTTAGTCCTGCTGTATGTGATGTCACGGGGATGTTTTAATATAGAATAATGACCTATTAGTTTTAGTCCTGCTGTATGTGATGTCACAGGGATGTTTAATATAATGTTGTTTGATTTCATTCAAGTCAGGAATCATTTTATAATGACTGTTTTTCTTTTCAGATGCCACAATATTCATCCCCTCTTTCAACGGCACGTCGTATCTGGAGCTGCCTCCCCTTGGCTCTCTGCTGCAGTCTCCTGGTGCCAGCGCTGATCCCTCTCACCCTGCCAAAGACACCACTGTTACCCTGTATCTGACTGTCAAAACCAGAGCTACACAGGGCACCATCCTCTACAGTAAGTACAAGCACGGCATTCCACTTGTGTTTCCTTTGTTTAATCAGGAGATTACGTTGAGATTTGAGAATCCCTTTTACAGAGGAGAACTGAAAACAACATGCTATGAGCAAAACCCAGAAACGCAATGCACCAATGCAGTACAAAGTACAATAGTGACTAGAGCTTTGGATCAATGTTTTCTGGAGCTACTAGAGATGTTTTCTGGAGCTACTAGAGGAGATGTTTTCTGGAGCTACTAGAGGAGATGTTTTTGAGCTACTAGAGGAGATGTTTTCTGGAGCTACTAGAGGAGATTAAGGTGCAATAAAGTAGGACGGCGATGAAGCCTTTAGTCTTTCAATGTATATGATTTTGAATGGTTCATTTGTCTTGTCGTTTTCTCTAAATGAAGCTGCAAATGTGTTATGAACATTCGTAATGTTAAATAAGCTACGTTCATGAGTTCCATTATCAGATAACATTGTTGTGAGAATACGGTTAAACTATATTAATTATTAAACAATGAGGCAATGAGAAGAATTAGGCTGACACAAGGAATATAAATAAAAGATGAATCGTTTGCAGCAAAGTAGTGGAGGAAAGACCAGAATGATCTTTCTTGGTAACACTTTACTTGACTCCCAGCGTCCTAACCATGTCATAACATGTCATAACAGCTGACATAACCTGTCATAGTATGGTCATAACACTGTCATGACCCATATACTTACATCTGTTGTGACATATTGCATTATTTTATGGCTGGTTAATGACACCTATATAAGAGTGTCAAACCCACATTTATTCACATTTATTTTTCCCTGCCAAGAAGTTCTCTTTCGTTCGAAAGTTTCTTAAGTCCTTTGTTGATGCTGTAAATAATTTTTTACAGACATTTTTTCCCAACATATTTTAAATAACATGAAGAAAATGCACTTTGACCCTGTCAAGAAGCATTATGACATCATAATCATATAATCCAGGTAGGCCTGTCACGTACATGCCCTTATGTCTGTCATCAGTCTAAACCAGGGTGTCTTGTCCTGCTCCTGAAATCTGCTCCTACATTCATCCAGTCACCCGAAACAGAGAACTGGGATAGGTGCATGTCCGACATCAATGTCTGCACAATTACAATGATACTTTAATATGGTCCATTAAAAATAAAATATATAACATAAACATACTGTTGACACGTAGGCTATGGTGTAATGGAATGTTTTGTGGGTTTTAACACTCTTATGTAGGTGTCATAACCAGCCATAAAATAACTCAATATATGTCATAACAGGTCTAAATATATGTGTCATGACAGTGTTATGTCCATATTATAACAGGTTATGACCAGTTGTGTCAGCTGTTATGACATGTTATGACATAGTTATGACGCTGGGTGTCAAGTAAAGTGTTAGCATATTAAGTATAGCAGGGTCATATAAGTGGCATATAACCGGTCTAGACTACTCTGCAGTATTGACAGTGATAGCTTGGGGGGAAAGCAGTTTTACTACACACAACATAAAGTAACAATCTCTAGAATGCATTCTCACCATCCAAGTCCTATTCATGTCCATGGGTATTATAATAATGTGGCCGAAATGCATTCGCATAGGACTCCTCAAATCTCTGGAGACGCCAGCAGATTGACAACGGACGTCTTACTTCAAGGAGACACAATATATGTGTCACGACAGTGTTATTACCAGTTATGTCAGCTGTTATGACATGTTATGACCCTGGGTGTCAAGTAAAGTGTTAGCTCTTTTTGAGTATCAAACTAAGGTCATTCTGTTTACAGTAAACACTTAACACCAATTATTACTCTGAGATGTAGATTTCAATGTATTTCTTTTTCTGGAAAACACTTTGTCTGAAATGTACATCCTATATTTAAACAGTTCAAATGAAGCGTTACCAATTCATCAAAGAAAAACAGTGTTTTAACGTGATTGTTGTATGTGGACAAAGTCTTTTTAGGTAGACCGTAGATGCAGCATAGTGGGTTTGATTCCCGTGACCACCCCTTTGTAAAAATGTATTCATGCACGATGCACTATATAAGATGTATGCACTCACTTTACTGTGAGTCGCTATGGAAACTTCAGAAGACAAGGAGAAGCTGCCGACTCCAAGAGCTCTGACGCAATCATGTATTATTCACCAACGTTTCAACAGCAAGCTGTCTTCAGGATTTCATTGGACTTGTGCAGGTGTTTGTAATCATGACTGACTGTGGCATAATATCATTGGTCAATTTAGAAATATCCATAATACATGTAAAAAAAAAAGCATGAATGGATATCAGACAATCATAGATACGATTTCATCATAATTAGACACAATATTATTTACAAAAACACAATAATCACAGGAATGGTTTCAGATCAAAGTCAATGTGTGATTGTTTTTTTGCAGGTTCTTTTGATTCAACAGAATTGGTTATAACTGTGTTTCAAGGGAGGCGTGTGACAGCTATCAGCCATCAACAAACTATTGCGATCAGTTGGTTTCCTGTAAAGATCTGTGCATCGGTCATGATCCTCGCAAATATCAAAAGATCAAGGCAACTGATTTGACGTGCGTCAGATTGCATCGTGAATCTCAGGGGCTCAGAACAAGAGTTAAGAAAAGCATGGAACTCCTGGTTGCTTTGGATACAAATGCTAAATGGCGTTTGTTATATTATTATAATGATTGTATTCAGGAACTGCATTGGTTGGAAAGATGTAAAATAGAGTTACCCCTCAGTGAAGTTGTAGCAACTTTTGAATATATACTGAGTTGTAGTCCTGAGCATATCAAACATTAGGAACACCTTCCTAATATTGAGTTGCAACCCCCCCTTTCCCCCTCAGAACAGCCTCGATTCGTCAGGGCATGGAAAATACAAGGTGTCGAAATCATTCCACAGGGATGCTGGCCCATGTTGACTCCAATGCTTCCCACAGTTGTGTCAAGTTGAATGGATGTCCTTTGGTTGGTGAACCATTCTTGATACATACAAGAAACTATTGAGCATGAAAAACATAGCTGCGTTGCATTTCTTGACACAAACCGTTGTGCTTGGCACCTACTACCAGACCCCTTTCAAAGGCACTTAAATCTTTTGTCTTGCCCATTCACCGTCTGAATGGCACACATATACAATCCGTTTCTCAATTGTCTCATGGCTTAAAAATAATTCTTTGTATTTGTGTTTATTATGGATCCCAATGCAGCAGCTACTCTTCCTGGAGTCCACCAAAATTATAGCAGGTTATACCATTTTAAAAACATTACAATACATTCACAGATTTCACAACACACTGTGTGTCCTCAGGCCCCTACTCCACCACTACCACATATCTACAGTACTAAATCCATGTGTGTGTGTGTATAGTGCGTTATTGTGTATGTGTATGTCTGTGCCAATGTTTGTGTTGCTTCACAGTCCCCGCTGTTCTGTATGGTGGTTTTTATCTGTTTTTTATCTGTTTTTTAAATCTAATTTTACTGCTTGCATCAGTTACTTGTAGTCATGGCTATATATAGTACTGAACGCCTCCCATAGTCTGTTCTGGACTTGGGGACTATGAAGAGACCTCTTGTGGCATGTCTTTTGGGGTATGTATGGGTGTCCGTGCTGTGTGCCAGTAGTTCAAACAGACAGCTTTGTGCATTCAACATGTCAATAACTCTCATGAATACAAATAGTGATGAAGTGAATCTCTTTGCTGCCCTGTTCTGAGACAATTGCAAAGTCCTTTTTTGTGGCATCTGACCACACGACTGAACAGTAGTCAAGGTGCGACAAATCTAGGGCCTGCCATGTTGATAGTGTTGTTAAGAATGCAGAGCAATGCTTTATTATGGACAGACTTCTCCCCATCCTAGATACTGTTGAATCAACATGTTTTGACAGTTTACAATCCAGGGTTACTCCAAGCAGTGTGTTACTTTAACCTGTCTCCTCCCCTTCATCTGCACTGATTGAAGTGGATTTAACAAGTGATCATACAGTTGAAGTCGGAGGTTTGCATACACCTTAGCCAAATACATTTAAACTCAGTTTTTCACAATTCCTGACATTTAATCCTAGTAAAAATTCCTGTTTTAGGTCAGTTAGGATCACCACTTTATTTTAAGAATGTAAAATGTCAGAATAATAGTAGAGAGAATGATTTATTTCAGCTTTTCTTTCTTTCGTCACATTCCCAGTGGGTCAGAAGTTTACATACACTCAATTAGTATTTGGTAGCATTGCCTTTAAATTGTTTAACTTGGGTCAAACGTTTCGGGTAGGCTTCCACAAGCTTCCCACAATAAGTTGGGTGAATTTTGTCCCATTCCTCCTGACAGAGCTGGTGTAACTTAGTCAGGTTTGTAGGCCTCCTTGCTCGCTTTGTGATGGCCACTACAATATAAGCCATTTTGTCACTACTTTGGAAGTATGCTTGGGGGTCATTGTCCATTTGGAAGACCCATTTGTGACCAAGCTTTAACTTCCTGACTGATGTCTTGAGATGTTGCTTCAATATATCCACATCATTTTCCTCCCTCATGAAGCCATCTATTTTGTGAAGTGCACCAGTCCCTCCTGCAGTAAAGCACCCCCACAACATGATGCTGCCACCCCAGTGCTTCACGGTTGGGATGGGTTCCTCGGCTTACAAGCCTCCCCCTTTTTCCTCCAAACATAAGAATGGTCATTATGGCCAAACAGTTCTATTTTTGTTTCATCAGACCAGAGAACATTTCTCCAAAAAGTATGATATTTTCACGCCCTGGCCTTAGTGATCTTTGTTTTCTTTATTATTTTGGTTAGGTCAGAGTGTGACAAGGGTGGTATGTGTGTTTTTGACTTGTCTAGGGTTTTGGTTTGTCTTGTTATATGTAGGTCTATGGTGGCCTGAATTGGTTCCCAATCAAAGGCAGCTGTTTATCATTGTCTCTGATTGGGGATCCTATTTAGGTTGCCATTTTGGTTTTGTGGATTGTTTGTCTGTGCAGTTGCATGTCAGCACTAGTTGTTTATAGCGGCACGTTTTGTTTGTTTAAGTGTTCTTCGTTAAATAAAAGGAAGAATGTATTCCAATCACGCTGCGCCTTGGTCTCCTCGTTATGACGAACGTGACAGATCTTTGTGTCATGCCCTGGTCGAAGTATATTGTGTTTGTCTGCATTTATTTGGTCAGGCCAGGGTGTGACATGGGTTTTTTGTGGTGTGTTTTGTCTTGGGGTTTTAGTAGGTATTGGGATTGTGGCTAGGTAGGGTTGTCTAGAAAAGTCTATGGTTGCCTGAGGCGGTTCTCAATCAGAGGCAGGTGATTATCGTTGTCTCTGATAGGCAGCCATATTCTTTGAGTGTTTTGTGGGTGATTGTTCCTGTCTCTGTGTTTGTTGTCACCAGATAGGCTGTATAGGTTTTCACGTTCCGTTTGTTGTTTTTGTATTGTTCGTGTTTTTTTCATCGTCATTAAACATGTCTCAAAAATACCACGCTGCATTTTGGTCCGCTTCTCCTTCACAAGACGAGAACCGTTACACTTTGTCCCAATGTGCAGTTGCAAACCGTAGTCTGGCTTTTTTATGAAGGTTTTGGAGCAGTTGCTACTTCCTTGCTGAGCGGCCTTTCAGGTTATGTCGATATAGGACTCGTTTTACTGTGGATATAAATACTTTTGTACCTGTTTCCTCCAGCATCTTCACAGGGTCCTTTGCTGTTGTTCTGGGATTGATTTGCACTTTTCTCACCAAAGTACATTCATCTCTAGGAGACAAAGCGTCTCCTTCCTGAGCGGTATGGTGACTGCGTGGTCCCATGGTGTTTATACTTGCGTACTATTGTTTGTACAGATGAACGTGGTACCTTCAGGTGTTTGCAAATTGCTCCCAATGATGAACCAGACTTGTGGAGGTTTACAAATATTATTCTGAGGTCTTGGCTGATTTTCCCATGATGTCAAGCAAAGAGGCACTGAGTTTGAAGGTAGGCATTGAAAAACATCCACAGGTACACCTCCAATTGACTCAAATTATGTCAATTAGCCTATCAGAAGCTTCTAAAGCCATGACATAATTTTCTGGAATTTTCCAAGCTGTTTAAAGGCACAGTCAACTTAGTGTATATAAACCTCTGACCCGCTGTAATTGTGACTTGTGTCAAACACAAAGTAGATGTCCTAACCGACTTGCCAAAACTATAGTTTGTTAACAAGAATTTTGTGGAGTGGTTGAAAAATGAGTTTTAATGCCTCTAACCTAAGTGAATGTTAACTTCCGATTTCATCTGGTCCGTCTGTCATGGAAAGAGCAGATGTTCTTAATGTTTTGTATACTCACTGTACATTTTAGTGGATGCTTTTATACAAAGTGTATCACAGTACAGTGAGTGCATGCATTTGAGTGTAGCCTTTTTGACCGCCAGCAGGAATCAAACCTGTGACCCTGGCGTTTCAAGCTTCACGCTCTTACCAGCTGAGCCACACTGGAGTTAATGGAACAGCTATTCTCAGCTGCAGATGAATCCCTTTGAAGCTGCACAACGCATCCATTCCAGTCATGACTTCTCGGAGAGATTGCATGAGTCCCAAATATAACACCCTATTCACTATATAGTCCACCACTCTTGACCAGGCCCCATAGTGCACTACGTAGGGAATAGGTTGCCATTTGTGACACATGAAAAGCCACCTGTTGCTGTGACTCAGCTTTCAGTTGGTCACAAAACTATTCCGTCTTTTCCATGGAAACCAATGAGGTTGTGTTTAAAAATGTCCTCCTGTTAAGGTTAACACGTTAGAGATATGCCATTCACTAACCACATCCGCCCCTGATATAAAGTCATACTTGGTATATACTGTTGGTCGCCATGGTTTCCCAGGACCTTTTAATGATACGTTCATTTGTATTTATGTTTAACTCTTTTATCCTTATGAGTTGTTAAGTCTTAAGAAACAAGATATTGTACCTTTCAAAACTTTTAGGAATATTTCAGTCATTTGTTAAAGTACAAAGAAGTGTCTTAACTCGGCAGCAATGAGAATACATCATATTCCCCTAGGAACAGTTAA
>NW_027008828.1:0-42500 GCF_036934945.1 Oncorhynchus masou masou
AGTTCACTACTCTCTCTCTCTCTGTTGTCTCTAGCTTAGTTCACTACTCTCTCTCTCTCTCTCTGGTGTCTCTAGCTTAGTTCACTACACTCTCTCTGGTGTCTCTAGCTTAGTTCACTACTCTCTCTCTCTCTGTTGTCTCTAGCTTAGTTCACTACTCTCTCTCTCTCTCTCTGGTGTCTCTAGCTTAGTTCACTACTCTCTCTCTCTGTTGTCTCTAGCTTAGTTCACTACTCTCTCTCTCTCTCTCTGGTGTCTCTGGCTTAGTTCACTACTCTCTCTCTCTCTCTCTCTCTCTCTCTGTTGTCTCTAGCTTAGTTCACTACTCTCTCTCTCTCTCTCTCTTAGTTCACTACTCTCTCTCCATCTCTCCCTCTCTCCCTCACTCCATCTCCCCCTCTCTTCCTCTCCCCTCACTCCCTCACTCCATCTATCCCTCACTCCCTCACTCCATCTCTCCTCACTCTCTCCCCTCACTCCCTCTCTTCCTCACTCCCTCTCTTCCTCACCCCCTCTCTTCCTCACTCCATCTCTCCTTCTCTCTCCATATCTCTCCTCTCTCCATCTCTCTCCTCATTCCATCTCCCCCTCTCTTCTTCTCTCCATCTCTCCCCTCACTTCTTCTCTCCATCTCTCCCTCTCTTCCCCTCCCCCCTCTCCCTCACTACATCTCTCCCCTCACATCCTCTCTCCCCTCTCTTCCCTCCCCTCTCTCCCTCACTCCATCTCCCCTCACTTCATATCTCCCTCTCTCTCCTCAATCAATCTCCCCTCTCTTCCTCTCTCCGTCTCTCCTTACTCCATCTCTCTCCTCACTCCATCTCTCTCCTCATTCCATGTCTCTCCTCATTCCATCTCTCTCTCACTCCATCTCTCTCCTCACTCCATCTCTCTCCATCTCTATCCTCTTCCATCTCTCCATCTCTCCCTCTCTTCCTCTCTCTCTCTCTCTCCCTCTCTTCCTCATTCCATCTCCCCCTCTCTTTCTCCCCCTACTGAGGATTTTCAGTTCCAACTTTTTCAGAGAACTGGCAAGGAGGTGTGTGTGTGTGTGTAAACAAAGAGTTTGAGCAAAAGAGAAAAGGTGTGTGTGTTTGTGTGTGTGTGCATGCGTGTGTGTGCGTGTTTGTTTCTGTGTGTGTGTTTGTTTCTGTGTGTGTGTTCGTTTCTCTCTCTGTGTGTGTGTGTGTGTGTGTTTCTGTGTGTGTGTGTTTGTGTGTGTGTGTGTGTGTGTGTGTGTGTGCGTGTTTCTCTCTGTGTGTGTGTGTGTGTTTCTCTGTGTGTGTGTGTGTTTCTCTCTGTGTGTGTGTGTTTCTCTGTGTGTGTGTGTGTTTCTCTCTGTGTGTGTGTGTGTGTGTGTGTGTGTGTGTGTGTATGTGTGTGTGTGTGTGTGTATATGTGTGTGCGTGTTTGTTTCTGTGTGTGTGTTATATACATACATTTATTATCAAAAAACATGTTCTCCAGCTAAAATATGCAGTATATCTTGAAGTATGTATAATAATACCAGCGTATCAGAAAACCACATAGCAACTGCTGTAAGTAAACATTCACCGCCAGCCTATCAGAGGGATCATACCACTTGTTACCAACGTGTGACTACACAATGACAACGTAGTAGACTAGCTATACTGATGCATTGTCTCTGCAGTGTAAAATTTTGTTAACAACATTATATTCCAAGGCTACCTGTTATTCCCCAGTTCTTCGGTCTTGAGTTCAAAGTTCAAGTAACTGGAAGATCTCACGGTCTCCCTTTAGTATTTGATGTTTGACCGGGGGGGATAAATGTCTATGGGTGAAGTGAAAGTAGGTTTAAATTGTTAAAACAGAATAAAAATTACCGGTTAAACATTAAAAAGCTTATGGTTAAGTATAAGTATTAGGTTAAGTATAAGTATAGGTTAAGGATAGGCATTAATTACGACTGCTTCAGGTATAAGGTCAAAGCAGAAACATTTTAATGAGTGCCAAGCACTGGGATTGAACCCCGCGATCCTCGGAGCCGAAGCGCAATACGTGTTCACGTTGCCCCTAGTGGATGGTATTGAAGGCATCTCCTGACGTCCTGGAGACCCGGACAAACTATTGAATACTATAGTCTATCTGGTGTGATCTCCTTGGAAGTAACGTACAGTAAATTTAACAAATGGCTCTTTTAGCAAAAACGTTTGACCCCTGAGGTCATAGGTCAGGTTCTCCCAAAAACAAGGGCAGCAAATGACAAGAATGGAAAGCTGTTCTCTGAAAACAAATTGTTGTGTATTCAAGGTATAAAAAGGCTTGTAAAGTTTTGAAATTCCACTTAAACATTTCAGATTTGATTTGTCCTAATATTTCAGTTAATAACCTCTCTGGGATAGGCGGGACAGTCGCGTCACACTTGGCCAATTGCCAGGGAAAATGCAGAGCGCCAAATTCAAATAAAATGCTATACAAATCAAACTTTCATTAAATCACACATGTAAGATACCAAATTAAAGCTAGACTTATTGTGAATCCAGCCAACATGTCAGATTTCAAAAAGGCTTTTCGGCGAAAGCATAAGATGCTATTATCAGATGATAGCACAACAGTAAACAAAGAGAGTAGCATATTTCAACCCTGCAGGCACCACACAAAACACAGAAATAAAATATAAATCATGCCTTACCTTTGACGAGCTTCTGTTGTTGGCACTCGAATATGTCCCATAAACATCACAAATGGTCCTTTTGTTCGATTAATTCCGTCGATATATATCCAAAATGTCCATTTATTTGGCGCGTTTGATCCAGAAAAACACAGCTTCCAACTTGAGCAACGTCACTACAAAATATCTCAAAAGTTACCCGTAAACTTTGCCAAAACATTTCAAACTACTTTTGTAATACAACTTTAGTTATTTTTAAACGTTAATAATCGATCAAATTGTAGACGGGACAATCTGTGTTCAATACAGGAAGACAACAAACTCACGCTACTTTTCTAGTCATTCGCCTTCTAAAAAAGTACACTGCTACGTCATCTTGGATGGCGTAGCAGTCAGACGTCTTGTCGTGTCGTGTCCCTTGTATATATCGTTTTTATTTTATTTGTACATATTTTTCTTCGCATATCTTTTAAAACATTTTGCTAAACCTCAACATCTAAATACTCTCCTGCAACCCGCCTCACCCAATGTAGCGTGGATCTGCTTTTTTTTCTAAAGTATTTATATTTACTTCGGATCCGGAACCCCTCAACTGAAGCTAGCCAGCTAACTACCAGCTATCAGTCAGCAAACCATTGCTAGCGGTCATCAGCTAACCTTTAGCTCAGAAAGCTCTCGCCAGTTCGAACAACGCGACTCTAACCAGAGCATAACGGACCTATTATTTTTATCCCCGGATTCCCACCGCAAACTGAACTTTTTCAGCTGGATCTTCACAACTAGCTAACTAGCTAACCGCAACCCCGGATGATTACTCCTGACTAGCGTTTCCATCCACTTAGCTTGAAGCTAGCCCGGCCAGAGCTCCTGTGCTACCACCGAAGTATACTCCTGGGCTACAATATCCGGACCCACGACCGGTTTATCGATGTCACTGCATGAAGAGGCATAAACAGACTCACCCCATCGCGACGTCCCCCAAAGGCTAACTTTCTAGCCCTTGCTATCTGCTTGCTAATTCGGCCTGCTAACTGCTAGCTTGTTTAGCCCGGTCCGATAACTGCTAGCTTGTTTAGTCCCGGCCGACTAACTGTTAGCTTGTTAGCACAGGCCTGCTAACTGTCTGAATCGCGCGTCCCCAGCCAGCCCAACCACTAACGGGAATCATATTTACTTTCAATCTATTTTCGATTTTTAATTCGATTATACCTTCCGGTAACCTGCCTCACCCAATGCGATACGGAATCGCTATTCATTTTAATTTTTAGAACACATTCAAGAACCTCCAGAAGCTAACCAGCTACAAGCTATTTAGTCATTGTTAGCCACTGCTAGCGGCTTTTACCTTCTGCACAGCCAGCCAGTTTTTTTAACCTGGATAATACTCGCCAGTCTAGCTTCCCTGCACCATCCACTGCTGCCCCCTGGACACTGATCACTTGGCTACATAGCTGATGCCTGCTGGACTGTCCATTAATCATGGTACTCCATTCTGCTGTTTATGTTTTATCTGTCGGCCCCAGCCGCACTCAGTCTCTGTGTGTAGTTAATCCGACCCTCCCTGCCTAGTCAACGCCATTTTACCTGCTGTTGTTGCGCTAGCTGATTAGCTGTTGTTGTCTCACCTACTGTTTTAGCTAGCTCTCCCAATTCAACACCTGTGATTACTGTATGTCTCGCTGTATGTCTCTCTCAAATGTCAATATGCCTTGTATACTGTTGTTCAGGTTAGTTATCATTGTTATAGTTTACAATGGAGCCCCTAGTTCCACTCTTCATACCCCTGATACCTCCTTTGTCCCACCTCCCACACATGTGGTGACCTCACCCAATACAACCAGCATGTCCAGAGATACAACCTCTCTTATCATCACCCAGTGCCTGGGCTTACCTCCGCTGTACCCGCACCCCACCATACCCCTGTCTGCGCATTATGCCCTGAATATATTCCACCATGCCCAGAAATCTGCTCCTTTTATTCTCTGTCCCCAACGCTCTAGGCGAACAGTTTTGAAAGCCTTTAGCCACACCCTCATACTACTCATCTGTTCCGCGGGTGATGTGGAGGTAAACCCAGGCCCTGCATGTCCCCAGACACCCTCATTTGTTGACTTCTGTGATTAAAAAAGCCTTGGTTTCATGCATGTCAACATCAGAAGCCTCCTCCCTAAGTTTGTTTTACTCACTGCTTTAGCACACTCTGCTAACCCTGATATCCTTGCCGTGTCTGAATCCTGGCTCAGGAAGGCCACCAAAAATTTGAGATTTCCATACCCAACTATAACATTTTCCGTCAAGATAGAACTGCCAAAGGGGGAGGAGTTGCAGTCTACTGCAGAGATAGCCTGCAAAGTAATGTCATACTTTCCATGTCCATACCCAAACAGTTCGAACTACTAATTTTAAAAATTACTCTCTCCAGAAATAAGTCTCTCACTGTTGCCGCCTGCTACCGACCCCCCTCAGCTCCCAGCTGTGCCCTGGACACCATTTGTGAATTGATCGCCCCCCATCTAGCTTCAGAGTTTGTTCTGTTAGGTGACCTAAACTGGGGTATGCTTAACACCCTGGTAGTCCTACAATCTAAGCTAGATTCCCTCAATCTCACACAAATCATCAAGGAACCCACCAGGTACAACCCTAAATCTGTAAACAAGGGCAAACTCATAGACTTCATCCTGACCAACTGGCCCTCCAAATACACCTCCGCTGTCTTCAACCAGGATCTCTGCGATCACTGCCTCATTGCCTGTATCCGCTACAGAGCCGCAGTCAAACGACCACCCCTCATCACTGTCAAACGCTCCCTAAAACACTTCTGTGAGCAGGCCTTTCTAATCGACCTGGCCCGGGTATCCTGGAAGGACATTGACCTCATCCCGTCAGTTGAGGATGCCTGGTCATTCTTTAAAAGTAACTTCCTCACCATTTTAGATAAGCATGCTCCGTTCAAAAAATGCAGAACTAAGAAAAGATACAACCGTTGGTTCACTCCAGACCTGACTGCCTTCGACCAGCACAAAAACATCCTGTGGCGGACTGCAATAGCATCGAATAGTCCCCGCGATATGCAACTGTTCAGGGAAGTCAGGAACCAATACACGCAGTCAGTCCAGGAAAGCTAAGGCCAGCTTCTTCAGGCAGAAGTTTGCATCCTGTAGCTCCAACTCCAAAAGTTCTGGGACACTGTAAAGTCCATGGAGAACAAGAGCACCTCCTCCCAGCTGCCCACTGCACTGAGGCTAGGTAACACGGTCACCACCGATAAATCCATGATTATCGAAAACTTCAACAAGCATTTCTCAACGGCTGGCCATGCCTTCCGCCTGGCTACTCCAACCTCGGCCAACAGCTCCGCCCCCCCCGCAGCTACTCGCCCAAGCCTCTCCAGGTTCTCCTTTACCCAAATCCAGATAGCATATGTTCTGAAAGAGCTGCAAAACCTGGACAAATCAGCTGGGCTTGACAATCTGGACCCTCTATTTCTGAAACTATCCGCCGCCATTGTCGCAACCCCTATTACCAGCCTGTTCAACCTCTCTTTCATATCGTCTAAGATCCCCAAGGATTGAAAGCTGCCGCAGTCATCCCCCTCTTCAAAGGGGAGACACCCTGGACCCAAACTGTTACAGATCTATATCCATCCTGCCCTGCCTATCTAAGGTCTTCGAAAGCCAAGTCAACAAACAGGTCACTGACCATCTCGAATCCCAACGTACCTTCTCCGCTGTGCAATCTGGTTTCCGAGCCGGTCACGGTGCACCTCAGCCACGCTCAAGGTACTAAACGATATCATAACTGCCATCGATAAAAGACAGTACTGTGCAGCCGTCTTCATCGACCTTGCCAAGGCTTTCGACTCTGTCAATCACCATATTCTTATCGGCAGACTCAGTAGCCTCGGTTTTTCTGATGACTGCCGTGCCTGGTTCACCAACTACTTTGCAGACAGAGTTCAGTGTGTCAAATCGGAGGGCATGCTGTCCGGTCCTCTGGCAGTCTCTATGGGGGTGCCACAGGGTTCAATTCTCGGGCCGACTCTTTTCTCTGTATATATCAATGATGTTGCTCTTGCTGCGGGCTATTCCCTGATCCACCTCTACGCAGACGACACTATTCTATATACTTCCGGCCCGTCCTTGGACACTGTGCTATCTAACCTCCAAACGAGCTTCAATGCCATACAACACTCCTTCCGTGGCCTCCAACTGCTCTTAAACGCTAGTAAAACCAAATGCATTCTTTTCAACCGTTCGCTGCCTGCACCCGCACACCTGACTAGCATCACCACCCTGGATGGTTCCGACCTTGAATATGTGGGCATCTATAAGTACCTAGGTGATTGGCTAGACTGTAAACTCTCCTTCCAGACTCATATCAAACATCTCCAATCGAAAATCAAATCTAGAGACGGCTTTCTATTCCGCAACAAAGCCTCCTTCATTCACGCCGCCAAACTTACCCTAGTAAAACTGACTATCCTACCGATCCTCGACTTCGGTGATGTCATCTACAAAATAGCTTCCAACACTCTACTCAGCAAACTGGATGCAGTTTATCACAGTGCCATCCGTTTTGTCACTAAAGCACCTTATAGCACCCACCACTGCGACCTGTATGCTCTAGTCGGCTGGCCCTCGCTACACATTCGTCGCCAGACCCACTGGCTCCAGGTCATCTACAAGTCCATGCTAGGTAAAGTTCCGCCTTATCTCAGTTCACTGGTCACGATGGCAACCCCCACCCGTAGCACGCGCTCCAGCAGGTGTATCTCACTGATCATCCCTAAAGCCAACACCTCATTTGGCCGCCTTTTGTTCCAGTTTTATGATGCCTGTGACTGGAACGAATTGCAAAAATCGCTGAAGTTGGAGACTTTTATCTCCCTCACCAACTTCAAACATCTGCTATTTGAGCAGCTAACCGATCGCTGCAGCTGTACATAGTCTATCGGTAAATAGCCCACCCATTTTTACCTACCTCATCGCCATACTGTTTTTATTTATTTACTTTTCTGCTCTTTTGCACACCAATATCTCTACATGTACATGACCATCTGATCATTTATCACTCCAGTGTTAATCTGCAAAATTATAATTATTCGCCTACCTCCTCATGCCTTTTGCACACAATGTATATAGACATCTTTTTTTCTACTGTGTTATTGACTTGTTAATTGTTTACTCCATGTGTAACTCTGTGTTGTCTGTTCACACTGCTATGCTTTATCTGGGCCAGGTCGCAGTTGCAAAATGAGAACTTGTTCTCAACTAGCCTACCTGGTTAAATAAAAGTGAAATAAAAAAAATAAAAAACTTCAAATGACACACATTCAAAATGGCCGTACTTCTTCATTACACAAAGGAATAACCTCAACCGATTTCTAAAGACTGGTGAAATCCAGTGGAAGCGGTAGGAACTGCAAACAAGTCCCTTAGAAATCTAGTTTCCCAATGAAACATCATTGAATAGACAGTGACCTCAAAAAAAAAATCTGAATGCTTTGTCCTCGGGGTTTTGCCTGCTACATAAGTTCTGTGATACTCACAGACTTTTCTATCCAAATATACTAATAATATGCATATCTTGTATTCTGGGGATGAGCAGCAGAAAGTTGAATTTGGGCACGCTATTTATCCAAAAGTGAAAATGCTGCCCCCTATCCTGAAGAAGTTTTAAACAAATTCTGAATTGCCCCTTTTTTATCGACCCCTACAAAAATTATAATCCACACATTAATTCAACATTTCTGTCGCTGCAAGATTATTTTCCTTTATTTTGTATTTTGGAGGGAGTTTGAGGAGATGGGAGATATTTGTATGGCTTGGAGGGAGTTTGAAGACAGTTGGAAGGCTTGGAGGGAGTTGGAGGAGATAGGAAACAGTTGGAGGGCTTGGAGGGAGTTTGAGGAGATAGGAAATAGTTGGATGGCTTGGAGGAGTTGGAGGAGATAGGAGCCAGTTGGAGGGCTTGGAGGAGATGGAGGAGATAGGAGCCAGTTGGAGGGCTTGGAGGAGATAGGAGCCAGTTGGAGGGCTTGGAGGGAGTTTGAGGAGATAGGAAACAGTTGGAGGGCTTGGAGGGAGTTTGAGGAGATAGGAAACAGTTGGAGGGCTTGGAGGAGTTGGAGGAGATAGGAAACAGTTGGAGAAGATAGGAAACAGTTGGAGGAGATAGGAAACAGTTGGAGGAGATAGGATACAGTTGGAGGGCTTGGAGGAGTTGGAGGAGATAGGAAACAGTTGGAGGGCTTGGAGGAGATGGAGGGAGTTGGGGGAGATTTGAGACAGTTGGAGGGAGGTTGAAGAGATATGAGACAGTTGGAGGGCTTGGAGGGAGTTTGGGGAGATAGGAGCCAGTTGGAGGGCTTGGAGGGAGTTTGGGGAGATAGGAAACAGTTAGAGGAAGTTGAAGGAGATGGAGGGAGTTGGGGGAGATATGAGGGAGTTGGGGGAGATATGAGACAGTTGGAGGGAGGTTGAAGAGATATGAGACAGTTGGAGGGCTTGGAGGGAGTTGGGGGAGATAGGAGACAGTTGGAGGGATTGGAGGGAGTCGGAGAGAGGAGAAAGTTGGAGGGAGATGGAGGCGGGAGAGAGCTAGTCCACATTTCAAAGGGCTGTCAGATACGCAGAGAGAACATAACTAATGAAGGGAGGAAGCTGTGTGTGTGTGTGTTCAAACGCAAAGTGTTTAAACTCTGGTTCTCAAACACTAGGCATGCCCTGGAGCTGTTGTCAGAGGACAGACTTAGGGTTCACCAGCCACATCATAATTCACACGGGCATAAATGACCTGAGAACACAGCAGGAAAGGGTGGCCACAGCACTCAAGGGAGTGATTGAAAAAGCTTCTTCCACTTTCCCTCAATACACAAGTGGTATTCGCCACCTGATACCGCCAAAAGACATTCACCTAGCCACCATACAGCGTGTGAATGCAAGCATTTCCCGGCACTGTGCCTCAAAACCTAATGTCTACCTGGCCCACCACTCCTCAATACAGACTTGAACAGCCTCTACAACCAGGTCCACCTCTACAAGGCAGCAATTCCAACTTTTGCCAGGACCCTGAAGGACGTCACCCTCAACTGCAGCCCCCAGCACCTCACACAGGAGCAACAGAGCAACGGACACCACACCCAGACCAGCGAAACCCCTCCCGGACCAGCGAGACCCCCTCCTAGACCAGCGAGACCCCCTCCCAGACCAGCGAGAGCCCCTCCCAGACCAGTAAGCCCCTCCCAGACCAGCGAGACCCCCTCCCAGACCAGCGAGACCCCCTCCCAGACCTGTATCGAGAAAACCCACACTAAGATGATCTACACTCAGACCCCAGCTTCACCAGCCAAACCCCAACCAGCTGACACCACAGCAAACAAACCCTGGCCACACCCTATATAGGCCACAACCTATAGCCCCCCCCAGATTAGACCTATGCCCTTCTACCCCCCCCCATGCCCCCGCCCCTGCAGCAAGGACCTCAACATGACAGCTGCACATATGCCCAGGCCATGAGCCGAGCAACAGGCCCAATCCCCACTAATACACCCGCTCCACTAATACACCCGTCCCACAATTACACCCGCCCCACTAATACACCCGCCCCACTAATACACCCGCCCCACTAATACACCCGTCCCACTATTACACCCGCCCCACTAATACACCCGCCCCACCAATACACCCGCCCCACTAATACACCCGCCCCACTATTACACCCGACCCACTAATACACCCGCCCCACTATTACACCCGCCCCACTAATACACCCGCCCCACTATTACACCCGCCCCACTAATACACCCGTCCCACCATTACACCCGCCCCACTAATACACCTGCCCCACTAATACACCCGCCCCATCCTGTGACCTAAGAGGTAGTTATCAGATGCTCAACATGCTCTGCTCACACCTACTGTAATGGTCAGGGCCTAAACCACACAAAAACAACACTAGACACTATGGAACACAAAGCTTTTACTATCTCATCCTGGAATATACAAGGTCTGAGGTCATCTGCCTTTGGCCTATAGAGCGGGAGCTCAGACTTCATCAAAGAAATTGGAAATATAGACATTGTTATACTACAACAAACATGGTATAGAGGAGACAGACCCACTGGTTGCCCTCTAGGTTACAGAGAGCTGGTAGTCCCATCCACCAAACTACCAGGTGTGAAACAGGGAAGGGACTCAAGGGGTATGCTAATTTGATATACAGCAGACCTAACTCACTCAATTAAATTAATCAAACAAGAACATTTTACATTTGGCTAGAAATTCAAAAGGAAATGATCTCAACATGGAAACATTTCCTCCTGTGTGCTACCTATATCCCCCCACTAGAATCCACATACCTTAATGAAGACAGCTTCTCCACTCTGGAGTGGGAAATAAATAATTTCCAGGCCCAGGGATGTGTGCAAGTCTGTGGTGACCTAAATGCCAGAGCTGGACAAGAACCTGACACGCTCAGCACACAGGGGGAAAAACACTTGCCTGGAGGTGACAGCATTCCCTGCTTTATCTTGGTCAGGTCGCAATTGTAAATGAGAACTTGTTCTCAGCTGGCCTACCTGGTTAAATTAAGGTGAAATCATTTTTTTCAATTAAAAATAAATATGCCCCCTAGGCACAACTATGACAACATAAACAACAAAAATATGTCACAACTCCTGCAACTGTCACACGCTAGGTCTGTACATAGTCAATGGCTTCGAGGAGACTCCTACCTATAGCTCAGGAAAGTAGTGTGGAAACCTAGCAAAAGACAATTAGGCAACAACAAATTCAATCCCTTTTAGACAATTTCCTGGACAAAACGTTTCATTGTCATAGTGAAGGTGTAAACTTAGAAAACCAAAACAGTATATTTCACCTCTCAGCTTCAAATCTAAAAATGTCAAGCAGAAAACCAATGACAAATGGTTTGATGAAGAACTTAAAAACCTATGAAAGAAATTGAGAAACCTATCCAATCAAAAACATAGAGACCCAGAAACCCTGATCCTATGGCTTCACTATGGTGAATCACTAAAACAATACAGAAATACACTACGGAAAAAAAGGAACAGCACGTCAGAAATCAGCTCAATGTAATTGAAGAATCCATAGACTCTAATAGCCACTTCTGGGAACATTTGAAAAACTAAACAAACAACAACATGAAGAGTTATCTATCCAAATCGGAGATGTATGGGATAGATGTATGGGATAGATATATGGGTAAACCACTTCTCCAAACTTTTTGGCTCGGCAAAAACATTTACTTGATCAAATACATAAATCTTAGAATCAACTATTAAAGCCTAACAGAAACCACTGAATTCTCCAATTACCATGAATGAATGACAGGACAAAAAATCAAATCCTCCCAAAAAGGCCTGTGGTGTTGATGGCATCAAAATCAAATCTAATCACATTTTATTTGTCACATGCCCCAAATACAACAGGTGTAGGTTTTTACTGTGACATGCTTCCTTACAAGCCCTTAAACAACAATGCAGTATCCTAATTTATATTAAAAAATAAATACAGACCACAAATTCCAATTGGCTATACTAAACTTCTTCAACATCATTTTTACCTCGGGCATCTTCCGTAATATTTTGAACCGAGGACTGATCACTCCTGGAGACAAATATGACCCCATAACTACCGCGGGATATGTTGGTTTACTGACCCCTGCCTGCCTTGACCTGTCTATTGGCTGTCCCTGGATATTAAACTATTGTTTGTTTGACGTGGTCTGCATCTGGGTCTTACCTTCATACCTGATAGTACAAACTGGCCATGACTGATCCAGCAGACCAGGGCCAGCTGCGCAACGCCATCTCCTCCCAAGGAGCACGAGAAATTGCTTCGTGGGCTGATGGAGTGGGTCCAAACTTTGGCTGACCGGGCGGAAGGTGGAGTGACCGGTGCTGGAGCAATTCCATGGGTCGTCTGGGGGGGGGCAGCCTTCCATGGTGTTAACCCCACCGCTCCTCAGCAACTCGGCGGTTAGCAGCGCCACCCCACCCCACCGGCCACTACACCTTCCCGGGAGCCCCGGTTACCTCCTCCGGAACGCTTTAATGGAGAGCTGAGCACCTGTTGGGCGTTTCTAGCTCAGTGTGCCCTCATTTTCGAGCTTCAGCCCTCCCCCTTTCCCCCGGATCGCTCCAAAATAGCCTACCTCATCACACTGATGCCTGGAAAGGCTCTCACCTGGGCTACCACCATATAGGAACAGCAGCCGGCCATATGCACGAGCCTGGCGGGGCTCATGGGAGAGGTGAGGAAGGTCTTTTATGCCCTGTTCTCCGGGAGAGAAGCTGCCTGGAAGGTAATCCCGCACTGTGACCTTCTCCGCGACATGCTGAACCGGTTCATCTTCATCTACATTGATGACATCCTCGTCTTCTTCCGCTCCCCCCAAGAACACATGCTCCATGTCCGGGAGGTTCTCCCTGCTCTGCCACGGGCCTATCACTATTCGAATGTCCCTGGGGTATCAGCCCCAGCTCTTCCCTGAGAAGGAAAAGGATCCTTCTGCCCATGTGTTTGTCCACCGCTGTTGTCGTACCTGGAGGAGAGCCCGGTCTACCTCTTTCCTTCAACAGCCATCTTGGGAAAATCCTCTGCTTTATCATTAACATCAGATTCGTACATTTCCTCAATGAAACCAATGTACTGAGCATATGTCATATTGGCTTTTTACCATAATACCGTATGACAGACCACGTATTCACCCTGCACACCCTAGATGACAAATAAACAAACCAAAACAAAGGCAAAGTCTTGTCATGCTTTGTTGACTTCAAAAAAGCTTTTGTCTCAATGTGGCATGAGGGTCTGTTATACAAATGGATGGAAAGTGGTGTCTCGTGGAAAACATACAACATTATAAAATCCATGTACACAAACAACAAGTGTGTTATTCAAGTTGGCAAATAACACACACGTCTTTCCACAGGGCAGTAGCTTAAGCCCCACCCTCTTCAACATTTATATCAACGAATTGGCGAGGGCACGAGAACAGTCTGCAGATCCTGGCCTCACCCTACTAGAATCTTAAGTCAAATGTCTACTGTTTGCTGATGATCTGATGCTTCTGTCCCCAACCAAGGAGGGCCTACAGCAGCACCTCGACCTTCTGCACAGATTCTGTCAGACCTGGGCCCTGACAGTAAATCTCAGTAAGACCAATATAGTATAATGGTGTTCCAAAAAAAGGTCCATTTGCCAGGACCACAAAAAAATTCACAACATGGGACAAACACCAAATTGAGACTCTGCATGCAGAATTCTGCAAAATTATCCTCCGTGTACAACGTAAAACACCAAATAATTCATGCAGAGCAGAATTAGGCCGATACCCACTAATGATCAAGATCCAGTAAAGAGACGTTAAATTCTACAACCACCTAAAAGTAAGCGATTCCCAAATCTTCCATAACAAAGCCATCAGCTACAGCGAGATGAACCTGGAGAAGAGTCCCCGAAGCAAGCTGGTCCTGGGGCTCTGTTCACAAACACAAACAGACCCCACAGAGCCCCAGGACAGCAACACAATTAGACCCAACCAAATCATGAGAAAACAAAAAGATAATTACTTGACACATTGGAAAGAATGAAAAGAAACAGAGCAAACTAGAATGTTATTTGGCCCTAAACAGAGAGTAGAGAGTGACAGAATACTTGACCACTGTGACTGACCCAAAATTAAGGAAAGCTTTGACTATGTACAGACTCAGTGAGCATAGCCTTGCTATTGAGAAAGGCCGCCATAGGCAGACATGGCTCTCTGGAGAAGGCAGGCTATGTGCACACTGCCCACAAAATGAGGTGGAAACTGAGCTGTACTTCCTAACCTCCTGCTAAATGTATGACCATATTAGAGACACATATTTCCCTCAGATTACACAGACCCATAAAGAATTTGAAAACTAGTCCAATTTTGATAATTCCCATATCTATTGTGTGAAATACCACAGTGTGCCATCACAGCAGCAAGATGTGTGACCTGTTGCCACAAGCAAAGGGCAACCAGTGAAGAACAAACACCATACAACTCATATTTATGTTGATTTATTTTATCCCTTTTGTACTTTAACTATTTGCTCATAATATGATATTTGAAATGTCTTTATTCTTTTCAAACTTTTGTGAGTGTAATGTTTACTGTTATTTTAAATAACATTTTAAACATATTTCACTTGCTTTTATAGGTCCCCCAAATGTTAACATATGTTTCCCATGTCAATAAAGCCTTTGAACTGAATTGAGAGAGAGACAGAGATCGTGTGTGTGTGTGTGTGAGAGAGAGTAAACGGGAGTACACATGTTTTGTTTCTGAGCGAAGGTGCATGGGTGTGCACTGCATGCTTGCGTGTCTCTGTGTGTGTGTGTGTGTGTGTGTGTGTGTGTGTGTGTGTGTGGGTGGGTGTGTGTGTCATCTTGAATATGTGTGTCTCTGTGTGTGTGTCTCTCTCTCTCTCTCTCTCTGAGCGTGTCTGTGAGTGTGTGTATCTCTTTGTGTGTGACTGTAATGTAATGTTGTCAATGCCAAGACACAACAGTTTCTCCCCTGATACAGGCCAATGCCAAGGAAGATACAACAGCAGCCTGGTCATCAGTAGAAAGATGACATAGACAACACCAAGACAACACCAAGACACACAAGTCCCTGGTACGACAACACCAAGACACACAAGTCCCTTGTACGACAAAACCAAGACACACAAGTCCCTGGTACGACAACACCAAGACAACACCAAGACACACAAGTCCCTGGTACGACAACACCAAGACAACACCAAGACACAACAAGTCTCTGGTACGACAACACCAAGACAACACCAAGACACACAAGTCCCTGGTACGACAACACCAAGACAACACCAAGACACAACAAGTCTCTGGTACGACAACACCAAGACAACACCAAGACATACCAAGTCCCTGGTACAACAACACCAAGACAACACCAAGACACAACAAGTCCCTGGTACAACAACACCAAGACAACACCAAGACACAACAAGTCCCTGGTACGACAACACCAAGACAACACCAAGACACAACAAGTCTCTGGTACGACAACACCAAGACAACACCAAGACATACCAAGTCCCTGGTACAACAACACCAAGACAACACCAAGACACAACAAGTCCCTGGTACGACAACACCAAGACAACACCAAGACATAACAAGTCCCTGGTACGACAACACCAAGACATAACAAGTCCCTGGTACGACAACACCAAGACAACACCAAGACACACAAGTCCCTGGTACGACAACACCAAGACAACACCAAGACACACAAGTCCCTGGTACGACAACACCAAGACAACACCAAGACACAACAAGTCCCTGGTACGACAACACCAAGACAACACCAAGACATACCAAGTCCCTGGTACAACAACACCAAGACAACACCAAGACATACCAAGTCCCTGGTACAACAACACCAAGACAACACCAAGACACAACAAGTCCCTGGTACGACAACACCAAGACAACACCAAGACATAACAAGTCCCTGGTACTACAATGACATAGACAACACCAAGACATAACAAGTCCCTGGTACGACAACACCAAGACACAACAAGTCCCTGGTACGACAACACCAAGACATAACAAGTCCCTGGTACGACAACACCAAGACAACACCAAAACATAACAAGTCCCTGGTACGACAACACCAAGAACTGAACTAAATAGTGTGTGATAATGACATACAGGTAATGTGAACAGGTGAACAGGTGATTGGGATCTGGAGAGTGATCTGCGTTCAGGGGATCTACGTGTTTGAGAGTGTGAGCTAGAAGCAGACTTTACCAATGTTCAGATCTGCTTTCAGGCCAAGGCTATATTCTCTCTCACTCTTTCTCTTGCAGTTTCTCTCTCTCTCTCTCTCTCTCTCTCTCTCTCTCTCTCTCTCTCTCTCTCTCTCTGTCTCTCTCTCTTTGTCTCTCTCTGTCTCTCTCTCTTTCTCTCTCTGTCTCTCTCTCTCTCTCTGTCTCTCTCTCTCTCTTTCTCTCTCTGTCTCTCTCTCTCTCTCTCTCACTCTTTCTCTTGCAGTTTCTCTCTCTCTCTCTCTCTCTCTCTCTGTCTCACTCTCTCTCTCTCTCTCTCTCTCTCTCTCTGTCAATTCAATTCAATTCAAGGGGCTTAATTGGCATGGGTAACATGTGTTAACATTGCCAAAGCAAGTAAGGTAGATAATATATAAAGTGAAATAAACAATAAAAATTAACAGTAAACATTACACATACAGATGTTTCAAAACAATCTCTCTCTGTCTCTCTCCAGACCAGTGTCAACATGACTGAGAAGACACATGACCTGGTAGTAGACCAGTGTCAACATGACTGAGAAGACACATGACCTGGTAGTAGACCAGTGTCAACATGACTGAGAAGACACATGACCTGGTAGTAGACCAGTCTCAACATGACTGAGAAGACACATGACCTGGTAGTAGACCAGTGTCAACCTGACTGAGAAGACACATGACCTGGTAGTAGACCAGTGTCAACATGACTGAGAAGACACATGACCTGGTAGTAGACCAGTGTCAACATGACTGAGAAGACACATGACCAGGTAGTAGACCAGTGTCAACATGACTGAGAAGACACATGACCTGGTAGTGGACCAGTCTCAACATGACTGAGAAGACACATGACCTGGTAGTAGATCAGTGTCAACATGACTGAGAAGACACATGACCTGGTAGTGGACCAGTGTCAACATGACTGAGAAGACACATGACCTGGTAGTAGATCAGTCTCAACATGACTGAGAAGACACATGACCTGGTAGTAGATCAGTGTCAACATGACTGAGAAGACACATGACCTGGTAGTAGATCAGTGTCAACATGACTGAGAAGACACATGACCTGGTAGTAGACCAGTCTCAACATGATTGAGAAGACACATGACCTGGTAGTAGACCAGTGTCAACATGACTGAGAAGACACATGACCTAGTAGTAGACCAGTGTCAACATGACTGAGAAGACACATGACCTAGTAGTAGACCAGTCTCAACATGACTGAGAAGACACATGACCTGGTAGTAGATCAGTGTCAACATGACTGAGAAGACACATGACCTGGTAGTAGACCAGTCTCAACATGATTGAGAAGACACATGACCTGGTAGTAGATCAGTCTCAACATGACTGAGAAGACACATGACCTGGTAGTAGATCAGTGTCAACATGACTGAGAAGACACATGACCTGGTAGTAGATCAGTGTCAACATGACTGAGAAGACACATGACCTGGTAGTAGACCAGTCTCAACATGATTGAGAAGACACATGACCTGGTAGTAGATCAGTCTCAACATGATTGAGAAGACACATGACCTGGTCGTAGACCAGTGTCAACATGACTGAGAAGACACATGACCTGGTAGTAGACCAGTGTCAACATGACTGAGAAGACACATGACCTGGTAGTAGATCAGTCTCAACATGACTGAGAAGACACATGACCTGGTAGTAGACCAGTCTCAACATGACTGAGAAGACACATGACCTGGTAGTAGACCAGTCTCAACATGACTGAGAAGACACATGACCTGGTAGTAGATCAGTCTCAACATGACTGAGAAGACACATGACCTGGTCGTAGACCAGTCTCAACATGACTGAGAAGACACATGACATTTGATGAAAGACAAAACAAAACTAAACGGGAAATATTATTGACATTACGTTGCACTTTTCACTCTCTGTCCCTCAGGTTGTGAAGGAGGACACATATTTGGCTGCCAAAACTGCACATTTTGGCTTTTCACCCAATAAATATTAAATTTTTTCTTTGTATTGAATTATACTTTTGGGAAAGAAATATTCTCTTAGGTCTGAGTATTTGTCACAGTGTAATAGGAAATGCAGCTCTGTCTCTACCTCTCCCCTGGAGCAGAGTGAGCATAGCCTGTCCTCTCTGGGCAGCCAGGTTTGTCTGTGACGACCGGTCTCTATAGCCAGACTGTCCTCTCTGGGCAGCCAGGTTTGTCTGTGACGACCGGTCTCTATAGCCAGACTGTCCTCTCTGGGCAGCCAGGTTTGCCTCTGACGACCGGTGTCTATAGCCAGACTGTCCTCTCTGGGCAGCCAGGTTTGCCTCTGACGACCGGTCTCTATAGCCAGACTGTCCTCTCTGGGCAGCCAGGTTTGTCTGTGACGACCGGTCTCTATAGCCAGACTGTCCTCTCTGGGCAGCCAGGTTTGTCTGTGACGACCGGTCTCTATAGCCAGACTGTCCTCTCTGGGCAGCCAGGTTTGTCTGTGACGACCGGTGTCTATAGCCAGACTGTTCTCACTGAGTCTGTACCTAGTCAGTGCTTTCCTCAGCTTTCTATCAGTCACAGTGGTCAGATAGTCTGCCACCATGTACTGTCTGTTTAGAGACAAATAGCATGGAAGTTTTTTTGTGGTATCTTTCCAATATGTGACATATTTTTGTTTTTGTTTTGTGATGATTTGGTTGGGCCAGATTTTCTGAGTGCTGTTCTGAGGCTCTATGGGGTTGGTTTGGGTTGGTGAACTGAGCCTCAGAACCAGCTGGCTGAGGGGACTCTTCTCTTGTTTCATCTCTTGACATTGTAGAGATGTGTGATGGAATGTTCTGGGGTCACTTGTTTTTAGATGGTTGTAAAATTTGATGGCTCTTTTTTCTATTTTTAATTTTACCTTTATTTTACTAGGCAAGTCAGTTAAGAACAAATTCTTATTTTCAATGACAGCATAGGAACAGTGGGTTTACTGCCTGTTCAGGGGCAGAACGACAGATTTGTACCTTGTCAGCTCAGGGGTTTGAACTTGCAACCTTTCGGTTACTAGTCCAACACTCTAACCACTAGGCTACCCTGCCGCCTTATCAAGCAGATGGGCCTTGTCAAGCAGCTCCGTGGCCCTCTGCGTTGTTGGCCACCACATCTTTCTCCCTTTGTGTCTATCGAAAAGATTATTCTCCTGAACAAACTTCCCATTTGAGTCCATCAATAGGACAATGTCAGGGGGGGGCTGGTGGGTGGGTGTTGGAGCTGGTCTGTGCTGGTGCTGCTGTCAGTGGGAGGCTGTTCTGTGGGCTGGGGGGGAGGTGTGCAGGAGGCAGGGCTGGGGAGGTCTGGCTGGTTGAGGGCAGGTCATAGAGTGGTGATCAGCCTGTCCTCTGTCCTCTGTCTCTCATGCAGCCTGTCCTCTTTCCTCTGTTCTCTCCTGCAGCCTGTCCTCTTTCCTCTGTTCTCTCCTGCAGTCTGTCCTCTGTCCTCTGTCTCCCCTGCAACCTGTCCTCTTTCCTCTGTTCTCTCCTGCAGCCTGTCCTCTTTCCTCTGTTCTCTCCTGCAGCCTGTCCTCTGTCTCTCCTGCAACCTGTCCTCTGTTCTCTGTCTCTCCTGCAGCCTGTCCTCTGTTCTCTGTCTCTCCTGCAGCCTGTCCTCTGTTCTCTGTCTCTCCTGCAGCCTGTCCTCTGTTCTCTGTCTCTCCTGCAGCCTGTCCTCTTTCCTCTGTTCTCTCCTGTAGCCTGTCCTCTGTCCTCTGTCTCTCCTGCAGCCTGTCCTCTGTTCTCTGTCTCCCCTGCAGCCTGTCCTCTGTCTCTCCTGCAGCCTGTCCTCTGTCTCCCCTGCAGCCTGTCCTCTGTCTCCCCTGCAGCCTGTCCTCTGTCTCCCCTGCAGCCTGTCCTCTGTCTCCCCTGCAGCCTGTCCTCTGTCTCCCCTGCAGCCTGTCCTCTGTCTCTCCTGCAGCCTGTCCTCTGTCTCTCCTGCAGCCTGTCCTCTGTCTCCCCTGCAGCCTGTCCTCTGTCTCTCCTGCAGCCTGTCCTCTGTCTCTCCTGCAGCCTGTCCTCTGTCTCCCCTGCAGCCTGTCCTCTGTCTCCCCTGCAGCCTGTCCTCTGTCTCCCCTGCAGCCTGTCCTCTGTCTCCCCTGCAGCCTGTCCTCTGTCTCCCCTGCAGCCTGTCCTCTGTCTCTCCTGCAGCCTGTCCTCTGTCTCTCCTGCAGTCTGTCCTCTGTCTCTCCTGCAGCCTGTCCGCTGTTCTCTGTCTCTCCTGCAGTCTGTCCTCTGTCCTTTGTCTCCCCTGCAGCCTGTCCTCTGTCTCCCCTGCAGCCTGTCCTCTGTCTCTCCTGCAGTCTGTCCTCTGTTCTCTGTCTCTCCTGCAGCCTGTCCTCTGTCTCTCCTGCAGCCTGTCCTCTGTCTCTCCTGCAGCCTGTCCTCTGTCTCCCCTGCAGCCTGTCCTTTGTCTCCCCTGCAGCCTGTCCTCTGTCTCTCCTGCAGCCTGTCCTTTGTCTCCCCTGCAGCCTGTCCTCTGTCTCTCCTGCAGTCTGTCCTCTGTCTCTCCTGCAGCCTGTCCTCTGTCTCTCCTGCAGCCTGTCCTCTGTCTCTCCTGCAGCCTGTCCTCTGTCTCTCCTGCAGCCTGTTCTCTGTCTCTCCTGCAGCCTGTCCTCTGTCTCTCCTGCAGCCTGTCCTCTGTCTCCCCTGCAGCCTGTCCTTTGTCTCCCCTGCAGCCTGTCCTCTGTCTCTCCTGCAGCCTGTCCTCTGTTCTCTGTCTCTCCTGCAGCCTGTCCTCTGTTCTCTGTCTCTCCTGCAGCCTGTCCTCTGTTCTCTGTCTCTCCTGCAGCCTGTCCTCTGTTCTCTGTCTCCCCTGCAACCTGTCCTCTTTCCTCTGTTCTCTCCTGCAGCCTGTCCTCTGTTCTCTGTCTCTCCTGCAGCCTGTCCTCTGTCTCTCCTGCAACCTGTCCTCTGTTCTCTGTCTCTCCTGCAGCCTGTCCTCTTTCCTCTGTTCTCTCCTGCAGCCTGTCCTCTGTCTCTCCTGCAACCTGTCCTCTGTTCTCTGTCTCTCCTGCAGCCTGTCCTCTGTTCTCTGTCTCTCCTGCAGCCTGTCCTCTGTTCTCTGTCTCTCCTGCAGCCTGTCCTCTTTCCTCTGTTCTCTCCTGCAGCCTGTCCTCTGTCCTCTGTCTCTCCTGCAGCCTGTCCTCTGTTCTCTGTCTCCCCTGCAGCCTGTCCTCTGTCTCTCCTGCAGCCTGTCCTCTGTCTCCCCTGCAGCCTGTCCTCTGTCTCCCCTGCAGCCTGTCCTCTGTCTCCCCTGCAGCCTGTCCTCTGTCTCCCCTGCAGCCTGTCCTCTGTCTCCCCTGCAGCCTGTCCTCTGTCTCTCCTGCAGCCTGTCCTCTGTCTCTCCTGCAGCCTGTCCTCTGTCTCCCCTGCAGCCTGTCCTCTGTCTCCCCTGCAGCCTGTCCTCTGTCTCCCCTGCAGCCTGTCCTCTGTCTCCCCTGCAGCCTGTCCTCTGTCTCCCCCTGCAGCCTGTCCTCTGTCTCCCTGCAGCCTGTCCTCTGTCTCTCCTGCAGCCTGTCCTCTGTCTCTCCTGCAGCCTGTCCTCTGTCTCCCCTGCAGCCTGTCCTCTGTCTCCCCTGCAGCCTGTCCTCTGTCTCCCCTGCAGCCTGTCCTCTGTCTCCCCTGCAGCCTGTCCTCTGTCTCTCCTGCAGCCTGTCCTCTGTCTCTCCTGCAGTCTGTCCTCTGTCTCTCCTGCAGCCTGTCCCTGTTCTCTGTCTCTCCTGCAGTCTGTCCTCTGTCCTTTGTCTCCCCTGCAGCCTGTCCTCTGTCTCCCCCTGCAGCCTGTCCTCTGTCTCTCCTGCAGTCTGTCCTCTGTTC
Source organism: Oncorhynchus masou masou (assembly GCF_036934945.1). Taxonomy (NCBI): domain Eukaryota; kingdom Metazoa; phylum Chordata; class Actinopteri; order Salmoniformes; family Salmonidae; genus Oncorhynchus; species Oncorhynchus masou. Next base: position 22,292 of record NW_027008828.1, read on the forward strand.
TCTGTCTCTCCTGCAGCCTGTCCTCTGTCTCTCCTGCAGCCTGTCCTCTGTCTCTCCTGCAGCCTGTCCTCTGTCTCCCCTGCAGCCTGTCCTTTGTCTCCCCTGCAGCCTGTCCTCTGTCTCTCCTGCAGCCTGTCCTCTGTCTCTCCTGCAGCCTGTCCTCTGTCTCTCCTGCAGCCTGTCCTCTGTCTCCCCTGCAGCCTGTCCTTTGTCTCCCTGCAGCCTGTCCTCTGTCTCTCCTGCAGCCTGTCCTCTGTCTCTCCTGCAGCCTGTCCTCTGTCTCTCCTGCAGCCTGTCCTCTGTCTCCCCTGCAGCCTGTCCTCTGTCTCTCCTGCAGCCTGTTCTCTGTCTCTCATGCAGCCTGTCCTCTGTTCTCTGTCTCTCCTGCAGCCTGTCCTCTGTTCTCTGTCTCTCCTGCAGCCTGTCCTCTGTTCTCTGTCTCTCCTGCAGCCTGTCCTCTGTTCTCTGTCTCTCCTGCAGTCTGTCCTCTGTCCATTGTCTCCCCTGCAGCCTGTCCTCTGTCTCCCCTGCAGCCTGTCCTCTGTCTCCCCTGCAGCCTGTCCTCTGTCTCCCCTGCAGCCTGTCCTCTGTTCTCTGTCTCTCCTGCAGTCTGTCCTCTGTCTCTCCTGCAGTCTGTCCTCTGTTCTCTTTCTCTCCTGCAGCTCCTCTCTTAGTGTGGTCAGCTCCTTATTACTGCTCTGCCTGTCCTTTTTGATCTCTCTCACCTCCTTTGTTAGATCAGCCAGCTCTCTCTTGAGTCCGTCTTTCTCTTGCTGAACCTCTATCAGCTGTGTTGCAAGGCTGCTGTCCTGCTCTGTCCTCACCTTTGTGAGGAGCTCCTCTAAGGTGTGGTTGTCTGGTTGCTGTTTGCTTACGCTCTCCCTGGGTAGGACCACCCCCCCCCCCTCCAGTTTAGTGAACTCGTCCCTCATGGCAGCCATGGTGGTGAGGAGGGCCTGAGCCTGCTCTGCACTGAGGGGGTCGCTCTCCTCCTGGGGCGTGTCCTCCACTATGGTGGGAAGAGAGGTGCTGGATGTGCCTTTTTGGGTGGGGCTAGTAGGGGTGAGGTGGTGCTGGTGGAGTTGTCCGGTGGGAGGGCTCGTCACTGGTGGTGTCCTCTCTCTCTCTGCTCTCTCCTTAACGGTCTGAAAGTCTATTTCAAACAGCCTAATGTTACCTTGCACCATGACAGTCCCAGTCTTGTAGAGGTTGATTGTTATTGTGGTGCTGTCAGGGTCATCTGTCTCTTTGACTTTCAGCTTCCACCCATTACAGAGTCCCTCTTTCTTTATGGATGGGTAGTGAGAGCAGACTGCTGAGCGCCAGGCATTCTTTATGGATGGGTAGTGAGAGCAGACTGCTGAGCGCCAGGCATTCTTTATGGATGGGTAGTGAGAGCAGACTGCTGAGCGCCAGGCATTCTTTATGGATGGGTAGTGAGAGCAGACTGCTGAGCGCCAGGCATTCTTTATGGATGGGTAGTGAGAGCAGACTGCTGAGCGCCATTCTTCACGTCACCGTTTTTGTAGAGGTCTGTGGGAAAGAGTTTCTGGCTTCCCCTTTAGTAGTTTCTGTGTAAAAGCTTTCCTCGTTGTGTTATTTGTGTCCTCTGGGGGGTAGAGAATGGAGTCAGCGCAGAGGGGGAGTGGAGACACGGTGCCTGTGGGCTCTGCTACTACTGCTGCTGCTCCGCTGCACAGTTGCCAAGGTAACCACTTTTGTCTGTTGCGGTTGCTAGCTAGCTCTAATTTAGCACTAAAACTAGCAAAGATAATGAAAAAAGATATGTTTAAAGTTAGAGTCCGAGCTCCTTTATGGTTTACTCACTCAGTTTGGTCGTTTGATGTAGTTGAAATAACTCTGTTTGCTAGGTTTGTTCTATTCTATTGTTCTATCACTTCTTGTCTTGAATTGTTTTTAGATTCGAGTGTTTATCTCATTCTAAAAACAAATTAAATAAATTAGGAGTATCCCTCTCTCTCTCTCTCTCTGTCTCTCTCTGTCTCTCTCTCTTTCTCTCTCTCTGTCTCTCTCTCTGTCTCTCTCTCTCTCTCTCTCTCGCTCTCTCTCGCTCTCTCTCTCTCTCAGGGCTTTATTGGCATGGTAAACAAACATTTGGCCTAACAGATATGGGAGTTTATCAATGTTTGATTTATTTTCCATTCTTTGTGGGTCTGTAAAATCTGAGGAAATATGTGCCTCTAATATGGTCATACATTTGGCAGGAGGTTAGGAAGTGTAGCTGTTTCCACCTCATTGTGTGGGCAGTGTGCACATAAATTGGGTGTTTGTCCCATTTTGTGAATTATTGCTTGGTAATTGAACCCCAGACCTCACAACCATAGAGAACCGAGTTGTTGTTCTATCATTTCTTGTCTTGAATTCTTTTTAGATTTGAGTGTTTATCTCATTCTGAAAAACAAAAACAATTTAAAAAATCAGGAGCTCATGTTGAGTATGTCTGTAGCGCTCTCTCTCTCTCTCTCTGTCTCTCTCTCTCTCTGTCTTTCCCTCTTTCCCTCTTTCCCTCTCTCTCTGTCTTTCTCTCTCTGTCTCTCTCTCTCTCTCTCTGTCTTTCCCTCTCTCTCTCTCTCTCTCTCTCTCTCTCTGTGTCTTTCCCCCTCTCTCTGTCTCTCTATGTCTTTCTCTCTCTCTCTCTCTCTGTCTTTTTCTCTCTGTCTCTCTCAATTCAATTCAATTCAATTCAATTCAAGGGCTTTATTGGCATGGGACACATGTGTTAACATTGCCAAAGCAAATGAGGTAGATAATATATAAAGTGAATATATAAAGTGAAATAAACAATAAATAACAGTAAACATTACACATACAGAAGTTTCAAAACAATAAAGACATTACAAATGTCATATTATATATATATATATATATACAGTGTTTTAACAATGTACAAATGGTTAAAGGACAAAAGATAAAATAAATAAGCATAAATGTGGGTTTTATTTACAATGGTGTTTGTTCTTCACTGGTTGCCCTTTTCTCGTGGCAACAGGTCACAAATCTTGCTGCTGTGATGACTCTCTCTCTCTCTCTTGCTCTCTCTCTCTCTGTCTCTCTCTCTGTCTCTCTCTCTGTCTCTGTCTCTCTCTCTCTCTCTGTCTCTCTCTCTCTCTGTCTCTCTCTGTCTCTTGCTCTCTCTGTCTCTCGCTCTCTCTTGCTCTCTCTCTCTCTCTGTCTCTCTCTCTGTCTCTCTCTCTGTCTCTCTCTCTCTGTCTCTCTCTCTGTCTCTCTCTCTGTCTCTCTCTCTCTGTCTCTCTCTCTCTGTCTCTCTCTCTCTGTCTCTCTCTGTCTCTCGCTCTCTCTGTCTCTCGCTCTCTCTGTCTCTCTCTCACTCTCTCTGTCTCTCTCTCGCTCGCTCTCTCTCTCTCTCTCTCTCTCTCTCTCGCTCTCTCTCTCTCTCTCTCGCTCTCTCTCTCTCTCTGTCTCTCAATTCAATTCAATTTCAATTCAAGGGGCTTTATTGGCATGGGTAACGTGTTAACATTGCCAAAGCAAGTAAGGTAGATAATATATAAAGTGAAATAAACAATAAAAATTAACAGTAGACATCACACATACAGAAGTTTCAAAAACAATAAAGACATTACAAATGTCATATTATATATATATACAGTGTTTTTACAATGTACAAATTGTTAAGGACACAAGATAAAATAAATAAGCATAGATATGGGTTGTATTTACAATGGTGCGTGTTCTTCACTGGTTGCCCTTTTCTTGTGGCAACAGGTCACAAATCTTGCTGCTCTGATGGCACACTGTGGAATTTCACCCAGTAGATATGGGAGTTTTTCAAAATTGGATTTGTTTTCGAATTCTTTGTGGATCTGTGTAATCTGAGGGAAATATGTCTCTCTAATATGGTCACACATTGGGCAGGAGGTTAGGAAGTGCAGCTCAGTTTCCACCTCATTTTGTGGGCAGTGAGCACATAGCCTGTCTTCTCTTGAGAGCCATGTCTGCCTACGGCGGCCTTTCTCAGTTGCAAGGCTATGCTCGCTGAGTCTGTACATAGTCAAAGCTTTCCTTAATTTTGGGTCAGTCACAGTGGTCAGGTATTCTGCCGCTGTGTACTCTCTGTGTAGGGCCAAATAGCATTCTAGTTGCTCTGTTTTTTTGTTAATTCTTTCCAATGTGTCAAGTAATTATCTTTTTGTTTTCTCATGATTTGGTTGGGTCTAATTGTGCTGCTGTCATGGGGCTCTGTAGGGTGTGTTTGTGAACAGAGCCCCAGGACCAGTTGCTTAGGGGACTCTTCTCCAGGTTCATCTCTCTGTAGGTGATTGCTTTGTTGTGGAAGGTTTGGGAATCGCTTCCTTTTAGGTGGTTATAGAATTTAACAGCTCTTTTCTGGATTTTGATAATTAGTGGGTATCGGCCTAATTCTGCTCTGCATGCATTATTTGGTGTTCTACGTTGTACACTGAGGATATTTTTGCAGAATTCTGCGTGCAGAGTCTCAATTTGGTGTTTGTCCCATTTTGTGAAGTCTTGGTTGGTGAGCGGACCCCAGACCTCACAACCATAAAGGGCAATGGGCTCTATGACTGATTCAAGTATTTTTAGCCAAATCCTAATTGGTATGTTGAAATTTATGTTCCTTTTGATGGCATAGAATGCCCTTCTTGCCTTGTCTCTCAGATCGTTCACAGCTTTGTGGAAGTTACCTGTGGCGCTGATGTTTAGGCCAAGGTATGTATAGTTTTTGTGTGCTCTAGGGCAACAGTGTCTAGATGGAATTTGTATTTGTGGTCCTGGTGACTGGACCTTTTTGGAACACCATTATTTTGGTCTTACTGAGATTTACTGTCAGGGCCCAGGTCTGACAGAATCTGTGCATAAGATCTAGGTGCTGCTGTAGGCCCTCCTTGGTTGGTGACAGAAGCACCAGATCATCAGCAAACAGCAGACGTTTGACTTCAGATTCTAGTAGGGTGAGGCCGGGTGCTGCAGACTTTTCTAGTGCCCGCCCAGTTCGTTGATATATATGTTGAAGAGGGTGGGGCTTAAGCTGCATCCCTGTCTAACCCCACGACCCTGTGTGAAGAAATGTGTGTGTTTTTTGCCAATTTTAACCGCACACTTGTTGTTTGTGTACATGGATTTTATGATATCGTATGTTTTACCCCCAACACCACTTTCCATCAGTTTGTATAGCAGACCCTCATGCCAAATTGAGTCGAAGGCTTTTTTGAAATCAACAAAGCATGAGAAGACTTTGCCTTTGTTTTGGTTTGTTTGGTTGTCAATTAGGGTGTGCAGGGTGAATGCATGGTCTGTTGTATGGTAATTTGGTAAAAAGCCAATTTGACATTTGCTCAGTACATTGTTTTCATTGAGGAAGTGTACGAGTCTGCTGTTAATGATAATGCAAAGGATTTTCCCAAGGTTACTGTTGACGCATATTCCACGGTAGTTATTGGGGTCAAATTTGTCTCCATTTTTGTGGATTGGGGTGATCAGTCCTTGGTTCCAAATATTGGGAAGATGCCAGAGCTAAGGATGATGTTAAAGAGTTTTAGTATAGCCAATTGGAATTTGTTGTCTGTATATTTGATCATTTCATTGAGGATACCATCAACACCACAGGCCTTTTTGGGTTGGAGGGTTTTATTTTGTCCTGAACTCATTCAATGTAATTGGAGAATCCAGTGGGTTCTGGTAGTCTTTAATAGTTGATTCTAAGATCTGTATTTGATCATGTATATGTTTTTGCTCTTTATTCTTTGTTATAGAGCCAAAAAGATTGGAGAAGTGGTTTACCCATACATCTCCATTTTGGATAGATAATTCTTCGTGTTGTTGTTTGTTTAGTGTTTTCCAATTTTCCCAGAAGTGGTTAGAGTCATGGATTCTTCAATTACATTGAGCTGATTTCTGACATGCTGTTCCTTCTTTTTCCGTAGTGTATTTCTGTATTGTTTTAGTGATTCACCATAGTGAAGGCATAGACTCAGGTTTTCCGGGTCTCTATGTTTTTGGTTGGACAGGTTTCTCAATTTCTTTCTTAGAATTTTGCATTCTTCATCAAACCATTTGTCATTGTTGTTAATTTTCTTTGGTTTTCTATTTGAGATTTTTAGATTTGATAGGGAAGCTGAGAGGTCGAAGATATGGTTAAGATTTTCTACTGCCAAGTTTACACCTTCACTATTACAGTGGAACATTTTTCCCAGGAAATTGTCTAAAAGGGATTGAATTTGTTGTTGCCTAATTGTTTTTTGGTAGGTTTCCAAACTGCATTTCTTCCATCTATAGCATTTCTTAATGTTACTCAGTTCCTTTGGCTTTGATGCCTCATGATTGCTCTGTTTAGGTAGACTGTTATTTTGCTGTGGTCTGATAGGGGTGTCAGTGGGCTGACTGTGAACGCTCTGAGAGACTCTGGGTTGAGGTCAGTGATAAAGTAGTCTACAGTACTACTGCCAAGAGATGAGCTATAGTTGTACCTACCATAGGAGTCCCCTCGAAGCCTACCATTGACTATGTACATACCCAGCGTGCGACAGAGCTGCAGGAGTTGTGACCCGTTTTGTTGGTTAAGTTGTCATAGTTGTGCCTAGGGGGCATACGGGGAGGGAATGCTGTCACCTCCAGGCAGGTGTTTGTCCCCCTGTGTGCTGAGGGTGTCAGGTTCTTGTCGGTTCTGGCATTTAGGTCGCCACAGACTAGTACATGTCCCTGGGTCTGGAAATTATTGATTTCCCCCTCCAGGATGGAGAAGCTGTCTTCATTAAAATATGGGGATTCTAGTGGGGGGATATAGGTAGCACACAGGAGGACATTTTTCTCTGTTAGGATAATTTCCTTTTGAATTTCTAGCCAAATGTAGAATGTTCCTCTTTCTCTCGCTCTCTGTCTCTCGCTCTCTCTGTCTCTCTCTCTTTCTCTGTCTCTCTCTCGCTCTGTCTCTCTCTGTCTCTGCTCTCTCTGTCTCTCTGTCTCTCTCTCTCTCTCTGTCTCTCTCTCTGTCTCTCTCTCTCTGTCTCTCTATGTATTGATTTCAGCCCGGCATGAAGCCAACCAAGGAGACACAGCCAGGCATGAAGCCAACCAGGGAGACACAGCCAGGCAAGAAGCCAACCAGGGAGACACAGCCAGGCAAGAAGCCAACCAGGGAGACACAGCCAGGCATGAAGCCAACCAAGGAGACACAGCCAGGCATGAAGCCAACCAGGGAGACACAGCCAGGCATGAAGCCAACCAAGGAGACACAGCCAGGCATGAAGCCAACCAAGGAGACACAGCCAGGCTTGAAGCCAACCAAGGAAACACAGCCAGGCATGAAGCCAACCAAGGAAACACAGCCAGGCTTGAAGCCAACCAAGGAAACACAGCCAGGCTTGAAGCCAACCAAGGAAACACAGCCAGGCATGAAGCCAACCAGGGAGACCCAGCCAGGCAAGAAGCCAACCAGGGAGACACAGCCAGGCAAGAAGCCAACCAGGGAGACACAGCCAGACATGAAGCCAACCAGGGAGACACAGCCAGACATGAAGCCAACCAGGGAGACACAGCCAGGCATGAAGCCCAGGGGAAATGGACAGACAGACAGACAGACAGACAGACAGACAGACCAGACCAGACCAGACCAGACCAGACCAGACCAGACCAGACCAGACCAGACCAGACAGACAGACAGACAGACAGACAGACAGACAGACAGACAGACAGACAGAGGGATAAGACTCCTAATGACCATCCTGACATGAATCACACTCAGTCTCAGTGTAACAGTACAATGGTCCCATTATAACACCAGTCTGTCTCAGTGTAACAGTACGATGGTCCCATTATAACACCAGTCTGTCTCAGTGTAACAGTACAATGGTCCCATTATAACACCAGTCTGTCTCAGTGTAACAGTACGATGGTCCCATTATAACACCAGTCTGTCTCAGTATAACAGTACGATGGTCCCATTATAACACTGGATAATGACTGGCGGATAAGTGACCATTGCCATCTTCTCTGACACCCATCGTTTGTCTTATTCAGTTATAATTGAGCCAATACGGGTGGATTAAGCCTCATAATACCGTTTTGACTCAACATTCATCTGTTAGAAGGTATAAAAAGGAGACAGTCACACCCTGATCTGTTTCACCTGTCTTTGTGATTGTCTCCACCCCCCTCCAGGTGTCGCCCATCTAGTCCATTATCCCCTGGGTACTTATGCCTGTGTTCTCTGTTTGTCTTTTGCCAGTTTGTTTTGTTTCGTCAAGCTTACCAGCATTTTCCCCTCTGCTCCTGTCTCTCGATTGTTCCTGTTTCCTAGTTTTTCCGGTGTTGACCATTCTGCCTGCCCCTGCCCCTGCCCCTGAGCCTGCCCCTGCCCCTGAGCCTGCCCCTGCCCCTGCCCCTGACCCTGAGCCTAACCCTGCCCCTGCCCCTGAGCCTGCCCCTGCCCCTAACCCTGCCCCTAACCCTGCCCCTGAGCCTGCCCCTGCCCCTAACCCTGCCCCTGAGCCTGCCCCTGACCCTGCCCCTGACCCTGACCCTGCCCCTGAGCCTGAGCCTGACCCTGAGCATCACCCTGACCCTGCCCCTGACCATGACGCTGACCCTGACCTTGACCCTGACCCTGCCTGCCATCCTGTACCTTTGCCCCACCTCTGGATTACTGATCTCTGCCTGAGATGACCCTGAGCATAACCCTGACCCTGACCCTGCCCCTGAGCCTGACCCTGACCCTGAGCCTGACCCTGCCCCTGAGCCTGACCCTGACCCTGACCCTGAGCCTAACCCTGCCCCTGACCCTGAGCCTAAACCTGCCCCTGAGCCTAACCCTGAGCCTGACCCTGAGCCTGACGTTGGCCTTTTTGGTTGCCCCTGTTCGATTAATAAACTGTTGTTACTTCGACATTGTCTGCATTTGGGTCTTATCTGAAATGTGATGGAGACAGACGTGAAACCAGTGTAATTCATTTGGCTAGTTTAATGACAAATTACTGTTTGTCATGAATAACTAGTGCAGCATTAAAGCTAAAGAGGTTCTTATAGGAGTTTATTGTGTGTATCTGTGTGTGTGTGTGTGTCTCGTGTGTGTGTGTGTGCGCGTGTGTGTGTGTGTGTGTGTGTGTGTGTGTGTGTGTGTGTGTGTGTGTGTGTGCGTGTGTATTTAAGGGGGCGGAAGGTTACAATTTCAAATCCCTGAGCTGACCAGGTACAAATCTGCCGTTCTGCCCTTGAACAGGCAGTTAACCCACTGTTCCTAGGCCGTCATTGAAAATAAGAATTTGTTCTTGGACAACACGTCCAACACTCTAACCACTAGGCTACCCTGCCGCCTCTACACTCTAACCACTAGGCTACCCTGCCGCCTCTACACTCTAACCACTAGGCTACCCTGCCGCCTCTACACTCTAACCACTAGGCTACCCTGCCGCCACTACACTCTAACCACTAGGCTACCCTGCCGCCTCTACCTCTAACCACTAAGCTACCCTGCCGCCTCTACACTCTAACCACTAGGCTACCCTGCCGCCTCTACACTCTAACCACTAGGCTACCCTGCCGTCTCTACACTCCAACCACTAGGCTACCTGCCTCCTCTACACTCTAACCACTAGGCTACCCTGCCGCCTCTACACTCTAACCACTAGGCTACCCTGCCGCCCCTACACTCCAACCACTAGGCTACCCTGCCGCCCCAGGGCTCTAGGATAGGATAAGTAATCCTTCTCACCCCCTCACCCCCCCCCCCCCTTAATGATTTAGATGCACTATTGTAAAGTGGCTGTTCCACTGGATGTCAGAAGGTGTATTCACCAATTTGTAAGTCGCTCTGGATAAGAGCGTCTGCTAAATGACTTAAATGTAAATGTAAATGTAAGAAGAGCCTAAACAAGGACCAACTGTTGAAATTGTCACTGGTTCACATCTTGATATTGAAAATATAACTAGAAACGTTTCAATAAACATTGACGGGGTCGAAAGGGGGCAGGACTGTAAATTGTCATGATCAAGGCATATTGATTCAATTGTTGTAAAGATAGAGGGTCTATTTTGTGATAAAGAGATGCTCAGCATTTTTTTTTTAAACACAACCAAACAAGTCCTGCAGGATCTAGTTTTATCTAATGTTAATTAACTGCCCTGTGATATTGTCAAGTGCAGCAAAGAAGGACCTAGGAAAAGCTGCAGCCCAGAACAGAGCAGTAGGGACTCCAATGTACTGTACACTGAACGGACATGTGGCCATCTTTTTGTCTGATTTTCTAATCCGGCTGGCGGCAGGACGCTCCCTAAGCAGCCTCTCTCTCACTGGATCGTGGAGGCTATCTCCCTGGCATACAGCAGCAAGGGTCAAAGGTTACCTAGCAGTGTACATGCCCACTCCCCCCCAGCGGTCTGGCATCGTCTTGGGTATTGACTATAGGAGACATTGTAGGAGAAATTTTCTTCGCTGCGGTGAGTTGGGTATCGCCACATTTTTTTGTGAGGTTTTAATCGCTTGGATGTCACTAGTCTCGTCAGGCCTCGTCAGGCCTCGTCAGGTCTCGTCAGGTCCTGTCAGGTCTGCGTCCAGGTCTCGTCAGGCCTCGTCAGACCTCGTCAGGCCTCGTCAGGTCTCGTCAGGCCTCGTCAGGTCCCGTCAGGTCTCGTCCAGGTCCCATCAGGCCTCGTCAGGGTCTCGTCAGGCCTCGTCAGGTCTCGTCAGGCCTCGTCAGGCCTCGTCAGGAGTGATTGTAGATTCTTCAACCGAAGTGGCGAGAGTGTGACTCCCATAATATGATGTACCCGTTTCCCTCCTTCAGGGAACCGTAGTTATATTCATAAAGTTACGTTTTTGTATTGAGCGTTTCAAGATATTATTATAACTTACATATAGTTCTGATAAACACACTTACCCCACCAGACAGGGGTTTTTGGGGATGTTTTCCAGCAGCAGGGACTGGGAGACTAGTCAGGATCGAGGGAAAGATGAACGGAGCAAAGTACAGAGAGATACTTGATGAAAACCTGCTCCAGAGCGCTCAGACCGGGGTGAAGAGGACTTCAGAGCGCTCAGACCGGGGTGAAGAGGACTTCAGAGGACTTCAGACCGGGGTGAAGAGGACTTCAGAGCGTTCAGACCGGGGTGAAGAAGACTTCAGAGCGCTCAGACCGGGGTGAAGAGGACTTCAGAGCGCTCAGACCGGGGTGAAGAGGACTTCAGAAGACTTCAGAGGACTTCAGACCGGGGTGAAGTGGACTTCAGAGTGCTCAGACCGGGGTGAAGAGGACTTCAGAGTGCTCAGACCGGGGTGAAGAGGACTTCAGAGTGCTCAGACCGGGGTGAAGAGGACTTCAGAGTGCTCAGACCGGGGTGAAGAGGACTTCAGACCGGGGTGAAGGTTCGCCTTCCAACAGGACAACAACCCTAAGCACACAGCCAAGACAACGCAGGAGTGGCTTCGGGACAAGTCTCTGAATGTCATTGAGTGGCCCAGCCAGAGCCCGGACTTGAACCAGATCGAACATCTCTGAAGAGACCTGAAAATAGCTATGCAGCAATGCTCCCCATCCAACCTGACAGAGCTTGAGAGGATCTGCAGAGAAGAATGCGAGAAACTCCCCAAATACAGGTGTGCCAAACTTGTAGCGTCATACCCAAGAATACTCGAGGCTGTAATTGGTGCCAAAGGTGCTTCAACAAAGTACTGAGTAAAGAGACTGAATAATTATGTAAATGTGATATTTCAGTTTATAATTTTTAATACATTTGCAAAAAAAAAAAAAAAAAAAAAAAAAAAAAAAATTTGCTTAGCCATTATGGGTATGGTGTCTAGATTGATAAGGAAAAAAACGATTTTTATCAATTTCATAATAAAGGAACGAAATGTGGACAAAGTCAAGGGATCTGAATACTTTCAGAATGCACTGTATGTAGATGTAGTAATGTATGTACTTGTGGAAGTCTGTAATGTCCATGTTAATGTTTTGTAAAAGTATGTAAATTGTAAAGTCTTTTCTCTGCTGCCAACCCCCCCCCCCCCAAAACACACACAACAGAAATAATGCTTTGAGCAGATGGATTACTTATAAAACAGTGCCCCCTAGTGTTCATAAATAGATACATGACAAGGGCTATACAATATGTGAGCAATTAAAACACATGGTAATGATCAGTGTAGAAACCAGGTCCTTTAATTAGCTCCAGGCTGTGGTTGGACTGTAACGTTTGAGATCATTGGTTAGGGGACTACATTGACCTCTGTTGAGTCACGGGGAGGGGGGACACAGCCACTGAAGAGACACATACCAGTGGACAAAACTGTTTGAAATTATTTAATTCATAGTGTTTGCTTGGAGCCTTAACAAACCGACAGTCAGTCCCCTAACAGATAAAGGACAGAGTGGTTATACTGTCAGCTAGTCCCCTAACAGATAAAGGACAGAGTGGTTATACTGTCAGCCAGTCCCCTAACAGATAAAGGACAGAGTGGTTATACTGTCAGCCAGTCCCCTAACAGATAAAGGACAGAGTGGTTATACTGTCAGCCAGTCCCCCTAACAGATAAAGGACAGAGTGGCTATACTGTCAGCCAGTCCCCTAACAGATAAAGGACAGAGTGGTTATACTGCCAGCCAGTCCCCTAACAGATAGAGTGGTTATACTGTCAGCCAGTCCCCTAACAGATAAAGGACAGAGTGGTTATACAGTCAGCCAGTCCCCCTAACAGATAAAGGACAGAGTGGTTATACTGTCAGCCAGACCCCTAACAGATAAAGGACAGAGTGGTTATACTGTCAGCCAGTCCCCTAACAGATAAAGGACAGAGTGGTTATACTGTCAGCCAGTCCCCTAACAGATAAAGGACATAGTGGTTATACTGTCAGCCAGTCCCCTAACAGATAAAGGACAGAGTGGTTATACTGTCAGCCAGTCCCCTAACAGATAAAGGACAGAGTGGTTATACTGTCAGCCAGTCCCCTAACAGATAAAGGACAGAGTGGTTATACTGTCAGCCAGTCCCCTAACAGATAAAGGACAAAGTGGTTATACTGTCAGCCAGTCCCCTAACAGATAAAGGACAGAGTGGTTATACTGTCAGCCAGTCCCCTAACAGATAAAGGACAGAGTGGTTATACTGTCAGCCAGTCCCCTAACAGATAAAGGACAGAGTGGTTATACTGTCAGCCAGTCCCCTAACAGATAAAGGACAGAGTGGTTATACTGTCAGCCAGTCCCCCTAACAGATAAAGGACAGAGTGGTTATACTGTCAAGGACATAGATGTTAATCCATCTGAAATGCTTCAGAGGTGTATGGAACACTGCAGTAGAGTTTGGATCCAAAAGAAAACTAAAAATATCAGTTAGGACTCCGTGGTATTGAGCAGCAGATGAGATAGGACTCTGGGGTATTGAGCAGCAGATCAGATAGGACTCTGGGGTATTGAGCAGCAGATCAGTTAGGACTCTGGGGTATTGAGCAGCAGATCAGATAGGACTCTGGGGTATTGAGCAGCATATCAGTTAGGACTCTGGGGTATTGAGCAGCAGATCAGATAGGACTCTGGGGTATTGAGCAGCAGATCAGTTAGGACTCTGGGGTATTGAGCAGCAGATCAGTTCGGACTCTGGGGTATTGAGCAGCAGATGAGATAGGACTCTGGGGTATTGAGCAGCAGATCAGTTAGGACTCCGGGGTATTGAGCAGCAGATCAGTTAGGACTCTGGGGTATTGAGCAGCAGATCAGTTAGGACTCTGGGGTATTGAGCAGCAGATCAGATAGGACTCTGGGGTATTGAGCAGCAGATCAGATAGGACTCTGGGGTATTGAGCAGCAGATCAGTTAGGACTCCGGGGTATTGAGCAGCAGATCAGATAGGACTCTGGGGTATTGAGCAGCAGATCAGATTGGATTGGGAGGCTAAAGCAAGAGAAGGCTGCTCTACAGTTCAGCTCAATGTTCTTGAGGAGACAGCAGAAGGGTGAAACCTGAGCTGATGATGTGGTGGTGACAGAGTGATGCTGGACTGATGATGCAGTGGTGACAGAGTGATGCTGGACTGATGATGCGGTGGTGACAGAGTGATGCTGGACTGATGCTGTGGTGGTGAGAGAGTGATGCTGGACTGATGCTGTGGTGGTGAGAGAGTGATGCTGGACTGATGATGCAGTGGTGACAGAGTGATGCTGGACTGATGATGCGGTGGTGAGAGAGTGATGCTGGACTGATGATGCAGTGGTGACAGAGTGATGCTGGACTGATGCTGTGGTGGTGACTGAGTGATGCTGGACTGATGATGCGGTGGTGACTGAGTGATGCTGGACTGATGATGCGGTGGTGACAGAGTGATGCTGGGCTGATGATGCGGTGGTGACTGAGTGATGCTGGACTGATGATGCGGTGGTGACAGAGTGATGCTGGGCTGATGATGCGGTGGTGACAGAGTGATATATATGTATTATCTATGGTGCTAGGTGATATATTATATATATAATATATTATCTATGGTGCTAGGTGATATATTATATAGATCATGTATTATCTATGGTGCTCTGTGATATATTATATAGATTATGTATTATCTATGGTGCTAGGTGATATATATATATAATGTATTATCTATGGTGCTCTGTGATATATTATATGGATCATATATTATCTATGGTTCTAGGTGATATATTATATAGATCATATATTATCGATGGTGCTAGGTGATATATATATATAATGAATTATCTATGGTGCTCTGTGATATATTATATGGATCATATATTATCTATGGTTCTAGGTGATATATTATATAGATCATATATTATCTATGGTTCTAGGTGATATATTATATAGATTATGTATTACCTATGGTGCTAGGTGATATATATATATATATATATATATAATGTATTATCTATGGTGCTCGGTGATATATATATATAATGTATTATCTATGGTGCTAGGTGATATATATATATAATGTATTATCTATGGTGCTCTGTGATATATATATATATATAATGTATTATCTATGGTGCTAGGTGATATATATATAGATAATGTATTATCTATGGTGCTCTGTGATATATATATATATAATGTATTATCTATGGTGCTCTGTGATATATATATATATATAATGTATTATCTATGGTGCTCTGTGATATATATATAGATAATGTATTATCTATGGTGCTAGGTGATATATATATAGATAATGTATTATCTATGGTGCTCTGTGATATATATATATATAATGTATTATCTATGGTGCTCTGTGATATATATATATATATAATGTATTATCTATGGTGCTCTGTGATATATATATATATAATGTATTATCTATGGTGCTCTGTGATATATTATATGGATAATGTATTATCTACAGTTTTAAGAGGTGAACTAATGTGTTGGGGATTGAGATCTGATTTTATCTTGTGAGAATCTTGAAAGGAAATGTCAGAAAGAAAGTCAAGATCAACAGGTAAAATACCGAGGGGTTTCAAAGGAAGGAAATGAGATTCTGTTCTTGCCAGGCCAGGTGAAAAACGTTGTCGTTATTGCACCTAAATAAACCTAAACCTGATTCTGATCACATTCAGTCATTTGTAGTCAGTTCTACACCTTGAAGACTGTGCAAATAAATATATCGATGGCAGAGTATTAGCCACAAATCACACATGCCATTCAGCATGCAAACCAGACTTTATCTGAGGTTAAACACTTAAGCGGACAACACCATACTGCAGTCACCAAAAACTCAAATGTCAGTACACGTCTAGCTTATATACTTTTACTCTAAATATGTTAAACTACAATTCCATTCAAAACATCCATTGCAATGCATTTCCCACAAAATCCAACAGGGTTTCCACATACTACCAGAGCTGCTAATAGGCAATAAAAATCTCCCAATAAACCCCACAACCTCACACTGAGATATGAGAAAGTCTCTGAGGCAGGTTGATTATGTATCAGAATTATACACTGACTTCTGCTCGGAAGGCCTTGGGACAACACTCTATGCCTCTGAAGTTACAGTATAATCCATTTCTTTCCCCCAGAACCGATGCAGACTCTCGTATGCAAATGTATGCCTGGGTCAGTGACACTAAGGCCACCATAATCATGATTCACCATCTGGACTGCCTACCTCTCGGGAAAGCTTTAGGACAACACCCTTTCGCTCTAAAGCTGCACTCCAGCAGCATATCATCTATACGGTGTCTGGTGTGGTTAGGAAACTCGTACAGGCCGAACCTGGATCCCTAGCGGTCGGGCTCGGGGGGGGGGGGGGGATCATTAAAATAATGACACACAAACAATTAGAATTGTTCATGTCTTTATTGAACACAGTGTAAACATTCACAGTGCAGGTTGGAGAAAGTATGTGAACCCTTGGATTTAATAACAGGTTGAGACTCCTTAAAACAGCAATAGCCTCAACCAAACATTTTCTGTAGTTTCGGATCAGACTTGAACAACGATCAGGAGGAATTGTGGACCATTTCCTATTTACAAAACTGTTTCAGTTCCACAATATTCTTGGGATGTCTGGTGTGAACCTCTTTCTCGAGGTCATGCCACAGCATCTCAATAGGATTGAGGTCAGGACTCTGACTGGACCACTCCAGAAGGCGTGTTTTCTTCTGTTCAAGCCATTCTGTTGTTGATTTACTTCTGTCTTTTGGGTTGTTGTCCTGTTGCATCACCTAACTTCTGTTGAGATTCAATTGGCGGACAGATCGCCTTACATTCTCCTTTAAAATGTCTTGATAAACATGAGAATTAATTTTTCCGTCGATGATAACAAGTCATCCAGGCCCTGTGGCAACAAAGCAGCCCCAAACCATGATGCTCCCTCCACCATAGTTTACCGTTGGGATGAAGTTTTGATGTTGGTGTGGCTTTTTCTCTCTACTCATAGTGTTGTGTGTGTCTCCTTCCAAACATCACAACTTTAGTTTCATCTGTCCACAGAATATTTTACCAGTAGCGCTGTGGAACATCCAGGTGGTCTTTTGCGAACTTCAGACATGCAGAAATGTTGTTGTTTTTTGGACAGCAGTGGCGTCTTCTATGGTGTCCTCCCATGAACACCATTCTTCTGTAGTGTTTTACATATCGTAGACTCGTCAACAGAGATGTTAGCATCTTCCAGAGATTTCTGTAAGTCTTTAGCTGACACTCTAGGATTCTTCTTAACCTCTTACACTTATGGTGGCGCTATTTCATTTTTGGAAGAAAAACGTTCCCGTTTTAAACAAGATATTTTGTCACAAAAAGATGCTCGACTATGCATATAATTGCTACTGTTCGAAAGAAAAACACTCTGACGTGTCCAGAAATACAAATATCTTCTCTGTGCGTGCCCTTTAACGTGAGCTTCAGGCAAAACCAAGATGACTTGGCATCCAGGAAATGACAAGGATTTTTGAGGCTCTGTCTTTCATGATCTCCTTATATGGCTGTGAACGCAAGAGGAATGAGTCTGCCCTTTCTGTCGTTTCCCCAAGGTGTCTGCAGCATTGTGACGTATTTGTAGGCAGATCGTTGGAAGATTGACCATAAGAGACCACATTTACCACGTGTCCGCCCGGTGTCCTGCGCCGAAATTGGTGCGCAAAAGTCACCTGCCAGTATTTTTCCATGGGGAACAGAGAGAGAAGCAAGCTTCCATGAACTGCATGTCAATGAAGAGATATGTGAAAAAACACCTTGAGGATTGATTCCAAACAACGTTTGCCATGTTTCGGTCGATATTATGTAGTTAATCCGGAAAAAAGTTTCACGTTGTAGGTGACTGCATTTTCGGTTCGTTTCGTAGCCAGGCGCAATGTAGAAAACGGAACGATTTCTCCTACACACAGACGCTTTCAGGAAACACTGCGCATTTGGTATGTGGCTGGGAGTCTCCTCATTGAAAACATCAGAAGCTCTTCAAAGGTAAATGATTTTATTTATTTGGTTATCTGGCTTTTTGTGAAAATGTTGCGTGCTACATGCTACACAAAATGCTATGCTAGCTTTGCATACTCTTACACAAATTAGTCAATTTCTATGGTTCAAAAGCATATTTTGAAAATCTGAGATGACAGTGTTGTTAAGAAAAGGCTAAGCTTGAGAGCAAACGCATTATTTTAATTTTATTTGCGATTTTCAGAAATCGTTAACGTTGCGTTATGCTAATGAGCCTGAGGCTTAGTCACAATCCCGGATCCGGGATGGGGAGTTTCAAGAGGTTAACCTCATTGAGCATTCTGCACTGTGCTCTTGCAGTGATCTTTGCAGGACGGACACTCCCAGGGAGAGTAGCAACAGTGCTGAAATGTCTCCATTTATAGACCATTTGTCTTACCGTGGACTGACTTTTAGAGATACTTTTGTCACCCTTTCCAGCTTTATACAAGGCATCAATTCTTAATCTTAGGTCTTCTGAGATCTCTTTTGATCGAGGCATGGCTCACAACAGGCAATGCTTCTTGTGAAAAGCAAACTCAAATTTTGTGAGTGTTTTTTATTGGGCAGAGCAGCTCTAACCAAAATCTCCAATCTCGTCTCATTGATTGGACTTCAGGTAAGCCTACACTAGCTCCAATTATCTTTTGGAGAAGTCATTAGCCTAGGGGGGTTCATATACTTTTCCCAACCAACACTGTGAATGTTTAAATGATGTATTCAATGTAGACAAGAAAAATACAATACAATACAATTTGTGTGTTATTAGTTTAAGCACACTGGGTTTGTCTATTGTTGTGACTATGATGGAGATCAGATCAAATTTTAGGTCAAATTTATGGAGAAATGCAGGAAATTCCAAAGGGTTCACATACTTTTTCTTGCCACTGTAGATGCATATCAAGCGTATCAAATGTTGAGTAAATGTAAAGAGAAGAAGAGAGCTGAGTCATACTGGATGTCCAGATAAGAGACGTGCAATGAGCTCTGAAGAGAGAGTCCCAGGGAGCCAGATGAGAGATGTCCAATGAGCTCTGAAGACAGGGTCCCAGGGGGCCAGATGAGAGATGTCCAATGAGCTCTGAAGAGAGGGTCCCAGGGAGCCAGATGAGAGATGTCCAATGAGCTCTGAAGAGAGGGTCCCAGGGAGCCAGATGAGAGATGTCCAATGAGCTCTGAAGAGAAAATCCCAGGGAGCCAGATGAGAGATGTCCAATGAGCTCTGAAGACAGGGTCCCAGGGAGCCAGATGAGAGATGTCCAATGAGCTCTGAAGACAGGGTCCCAGGGAGCCAGATGAGAGATGTCCAATGAGCTCTGAAGACAGGGTCCCAGGGAGCCAGATGAGAGATGTCCAATGAGCTCTGAAGACAGGGTCCCAGGGAGCCAGATGAGAGATGTCCGATGAGCTCTGAAGACAGAGTCCTAGAGAGCCAGATGAGAGATGTCCAATGAGCTCTGAAGAGAGGGTCCCAGGGAGCCAGATGAGAGATGTCCAATGAGCTCTGAAGACAGGGTCCCAGGGAGCCAGATGAGAGATGTCCAATGAGCTCTGAAGACAGGGTCCCAGGGAGCCAGATGAGAGATGTCCGATGAGCTCTGAAGACAGAGTCCTAGAGAGCCAGATGAGAGATGTCCAATGAGCTCTGAAGAGAGGGTCCCAGGGAGCCAGATGAGAGATGTCCAATGAGCTCTGAAGACAGGGTCCCAGGGAGCCAGATGAGAGATGTCCAATGAGCTCTGAAGACAGGGTCCCAGGGAGCCAGATGAGAGATGTCCGATGAGCTCTGAAGACAGAGTCCTAGAGAGCCAG
Source organism: Oncorhynchus masou masou (assembly GCF_036934945.1). Classification (NCBI taxonomy): domain Eukaryota; kingdom Metazoa; phylum Chordata; class Actinopteri; order Salmoniformes; family Salmonidae; genus Oncorhynchus; species Oncorhynchus masou. The sequence continues at coordinate 42,015 of NW_027008828.1, forward strand.
ATGAGAGATGTCCAATGAGCTCTGAAGACAGGGTCCCAGGGAGCCAGATGAGAGATGTCCAATGAGCTCTGAAGACAGGGTCCCAGTGAGCCAGATGAGAGATGTCCGATGAGCTCTGAAGACAGAGTCCTAGAGAGCCAGATGAGAGATGTCCAATGAGCTCTGAAGAGAAAATCCCAGGGAGCCAGATGAGAGATGTCCAATGAGCTCTGAAGACAGGGTCCCAGGGAGCCAGATGAGAGATGTCCAATGAGCTCTGAAGACAGGGTCCCAGGGAGCCAGATGAGAGATGTCCAATGAGCTCTGAAGACAGGGTCCCAGGGAGCCAGATGAGAGATGTCCAATGAGCTCTGAAGACAGGGTCCCAGGGAGCCAGATGAGAGATGTCCGATGAGCTCTGAAGAGAGGGTCCCAGGGAGCCAGATGAGAGATGTCCAATGAGCTCTGAAGACAGGGTCCCAGGGAGCCAGATGAGAGATGTCCAAT
>NW_027008828.1:47500-69844 GCF_036934945.1 Oncorhynchus masou masou
AGCCCCTTGAATTGAATTGAATTGAGAGAGAGACAGAGAGAGAGAGGGATCAGAATCCCAGTACAATTCCAATAGAATTCCAACAAAAATCCAATAGGTGGCTATCAATAAATCCATTGACAACGATGTGTAGTTTACAAAGGATTGTTAAATACATTTTAGCTAGTTGGTTGTAATATCATCACCTCATGAAGAGCCTGGTCAGATGTACACATTTCAGATTTATTCCATACAAAACACATTTAGCTCTGAGGTATACAGGAAGTAAATGCTGTTAATGATCAGTAAACATCAATTGATCATGTATTTTCAGATACTTCACATTAGCCTATCCATCTGGCATATGGAAATGCTGCTAAGGATTTAGCATTCTTTGTTTTTCTATCTCTCAAAACCCTGTATCCTCTGTACTGACCATCTGATCAAGCGCAGTTAACACTGAAGAGCTAACACTGAGGAGCTAACACTAAACCTGTATTGAAAACCCTGTTGTGGTATCCTCTGTACTGACGGTCAGATCAAGCACAGTTAACACTGAGGAGCTAACACTGAGGAGCTAACACTAAACCTGTATTGAAAACCCTGTTGTGGTATCCTCTGTACTGACGGTCAGATCAAACACAGTTAACACTGAGGAGCTAACACTGAGGAGCTAACACTGAGGAGCTAACACTAAAGCTGTATTGAAAACCCTGTTGTGGTATCCTCTGTACTGACGGTCCGATCAAACACAGTTAACACTGAGGAGCTAACACTGAGGAGCAAACACTAAACCTGTATTGATATTGACTATTGTAGAAATTGAGGCATTCGACTGGATTAAGCTTCAGAACATTCTATGAGAGCCTAAATGTTCACGTCATGTACTCCGCAGTCATATTAACATATTTCAGATGAGTAATAACTAAGTCCATTAGGAATGAAATGACAGGAATCCTATGAAGGTCTCTTTCCCCTTGTTGTGTTTCATCAGAAAGCTCGTCATTCTATCGACCTCCTCTCTAATCACTGCCTGCAAGCCGTCTGGGAGAAAAGCTGATGAATAGAAATCAAACACAATTAAGACTTGACGAACACATGGGTTCAAACGCTATGGAGCTGTGATTGGTTGAGTTTGCCTGGATTTCCGGTGCACACATTCTACTGTAAATGATAGATTATACTGAGTGTGTGGTTGTTACTTCCTATTGTAAATTGATAGATTATACAGGGTGTGGTTCATACTCCCTACTGTAAAATGATAGATTATACAGGGTGTGGTTCATACTCCCTACTGTAAAATTATAGATTATACAGGGTATGGATGGTACATACTACTGTAAATTGATAGATTATACAGGGTGTGGTTCATACTCCCTACTGTAAAATTATAGATTATACAGGGTGTGGATGGTAATTCCTACTGTAAAATGATAGAATATACAGGATGTGGTTCATACTCCCTACTGTAAAATGATAGATTATACTGAGGGTGTGGATGGTACTTCCTACTGTAAATTGATAGAATATACAGGGTGTGGATGGTATTTCCTACTGTAAAATGATAGATTATACAGGGTGTGGTTGTTACTTCCTACTGTAAAACGATAGATTATACTGAGGGTGTGGATGGTACTTCCTACTGTAAAATGATAGATTATACAGGGTGTGGTTCATACTCCCTACTGTAAAATTATAGATTACACAGGGTATGGATGGTAATTCCTACTGTAAAATGATAGATTATACAGGGTGTGGTTCATACTGTATCCAGGGATTGCATAGCAGTTCAGACGTCTTTTGTCCTCGTCTTGTCGTGTCCCATATATATATATATATATGTTTACTACTTTTTTCATACATTTTTTATTTTATTTTTATTTTCCATAAACTCATCTTCAAAACTAGCCAGAAGCTAATCCAGAAGCTAATCAGAAGTAAGGTCAGAAGCTAGCCAGAAACTAGCCAGAAGCTAATCAGAAGCTAGTTAAAGCTTTCGTTGATTCCGGAGCAAACATCAGTTGTTCCGGAGCTAGCCAGCTGAGGAGTTCCATCAATCACTCCTGGGCTGCGGTCACCTATCCGGACCCGTTTTGCTGCCTCCGCGGAGCCCCACCGGGCCTTCACGGCTGGACTGCCGACGTTATCTACCCGAAGGAGTTATCCTCCGTCGCGACGTTGCCTGGGCGCCCATCTGCGGCCTGCTAGCCATTAGCTGTCTTATCGGCTGCTATCTGAATAGACAATCGGACAATTTATTTATTTATTTTTATCGTTATTGTTTTTTCTTCTTCTTGGGCCTCTAGCTATATCTATTGTTTTTTATTTTTGTTGTTGTTGTGTGATTTGGATTAATCCCCTCTACCACACGGAACCCCACTAATCTACTGACGGAACGCAAGAGATGGCTAATAACAGACGTCCATCCTATGCTAGCTTGCTACCGATGGCCTGGATAGCAGTCTAAATCGCCGTGACCCCCAACCAACCTCTCCACTCTCCGGACCCTTTTGATCACTCGACTAAGCATGCCTCTCCTTAATGTCAATGTGCCTTGTCCATTGCTGTTCTGGTTAGTGTTTATTGGCTTATTTCACTGTAGAGCCTCTAGTCCTGCTCACCATACCTTATCCAACCTATTAGTTCCTGACATCTCCTGGTTTCAATGATGTTTCTAGAGACAATATCTCACTCTTCATCACTCAATACCTAGGTTTACCTCCACTGTATTCACATCCTACCATACCTTTGTCTGTACATTATACCTTGATGCTATTTTATCGCCCCCAGAAAGCTCCTTTTACTCTCTGTTCCAGACGTTCTAGACAACCAATTCTTATTGCTTTTAGCCGCACCCTTATTCTACTCCTCCTCTGTTCCTCTGGCGATGTAGAGGTGAATCCAGGCCCTGCAGTACCTAGCTCCACTCCTATTCCCCAGGCGCTCTCTTTTGACGACTTCTGTAACCGTAATAGCCTTGGTTTCATGCATGTTAACATTAGAAGCCTCCTCCCTAAGTTTGTTCTATTCACTGCTTTAGCACACTCTGCCAACCCGGATGTTCTAGCTGTGTCTGAATCCTGGATTAGGAAGACTACCAAAAATTCTGAATTTTTAATTCCAAACTACAAACTTTTCAGACAAGATAGAACTGCCAAAGGGGGCGGTGTTGCAATCTACTGCAAAGATAGCCTGCAGAGTTCTGTCCTACTATCCAGGTCTGTACCCAAACAATTTGAACTTCTACTTTTAAAAATCCACCTCTCTAAAAACAAGTTGCAGTCTGCTATAGACCACCCTCTGCCCCCTGCTGTGCTCTGGACACCATATGTGAACTGATTGCCCCCCCATCTATCTTCAGAGCTCGTGCTGCTAGGTGACCTAAACTGCAACATGCTTAACACCCCAGCCATCCTACAATCTAAACTTGATGCCCTGAATCTCACACAAATTATCAATGAACCTACCAGGTACCTCCCCAAAGCCTTAAACACTGGCACCCTCATAGATATCATCCTAACCAACTTGCCCTCTAAATACACCTCTGCTGTCTTCAACCAAGATCTCAGCGATCACTACCTCATTGCCTGCATCCGTAATGGTTCAGCGGTCAAACGACTTCCACTCATCACTGTAAAACGCTCCCTGAAACACTTCAGCGAGCAGGCCTTTCTAATCGACCTGGCCGGGGTATCCTGGAAGGATAGGGTAGCCTAGTGGTTAGAGCGTTGGACTAGTAACCGGAAGGTTGCAAGTTCAAATCCCGAGCTGACAAGGTACAAATCTGTCGTTCTGCCCCTGAACAGGCAGTTAACCCACTGTTCCTAGGCCGTCATTGTAAATAAGTATTTGTTCTTAACTGACTTGCCTAGTTAAATAAAAGTTAAAAAAATATTGATCTCATCCCGTCAGTAGAGGATGCCTGGATATTTAAAAAAAAATGCCTTCCTAACCATCTTAAATAAACATGCCCCATTCAAGAAAATTAGAACCAGGAATAGATATAGCCCTTGGTTCTCCCCAGACCTGACTGCCCTTAACCAACACAAAAACATCCTATGGCGTTCTGCATTAGCATCGAACAGCCCCCGTGATATGCAGCTGTTCAGGAAAGCTAGAAACCATTATACACAGGCAGTTAGAAAAGCCAAGGCTAGCTTTTTCAAGAAGAAATTTGCTTCCTGAAACACTAACTCAAAAAGTTCTGGGACACTGTAAAGTCCATGGAGAATAAGAACACCTCCTCCCAGCTGCCCACTGCACTGAAGATAGGAAACACTGTCACCACTGATAAATCCACCATAATTGAGAATTTCAATAAGCCTTTTTCTACGGCTGGCCATGCTTTCCAACTGGCTACTCCTACCCCGGTCAACAGCACTGCACCCCCACAGCAACTCGCCCAAGCCTTCCCCATTTCTCCTTCTCCCAAATCCGTTCAGCTGATGTTCTGAAAGAGCTGTAAAATCTGGACCCCAATAAATCAGCCGGGCTAGACAATCTGGACCCTTTCTTTCTAAAATGATCTGCCGAAATTGTTGCCACCCCTATTACTAGCCTGTTCAACCTCTCTTTCGTGTCGTCTGAAACTCTTGACCCAAACTGCTACAGACCTATATCTATCCTACCATGCCTTTCTAAGGTCTTCGAAAGCCAAGTCAACAAACAGATTACCGACCATTTCGAATCTCACCATACCTTCTCTGCTATGCAATCTGGTTTCAGAGCTGGTCATGGGTGCACCGCAGCCACGCTCAAGGTCCTAAACGATATATTAACCGCCATCGATAAGAAACATTACTGTGCAGCCGTGTTCATTGATCTGGCCAAGGCTTTCGACTCTGTCAATCACCACATCCTCATCGGCAGACTCGACAGCCTTGGTTTCTCAAATGATTGCCTCGCCTGGTTCACCAACTACTTCTCTGATAGAGTTCAGTGTGTCAAATCGGAGGGTCTGCTGTCCAGACCTCTGGCAGTCTCTATGGGGGTGCCACAGGGTTCAATTTTGGACCGACTCTCTTCTCTGTATACATCAATGATGTCGCTCTTGCTGCTGGTGAGTCTCTGATCCACCTCTACGCAGACGACACCATTCTGTATACTTCTGGCCCTTCTTTGGACACTGTGTTAACAACCCTCCAGGCAAGCTTCAATGACATACAACTCTCCTTCCGTGGCCTCCAATTGCTCTTAAATACAAGTAAAACTAAATGCATGCTCTTCAACCGATCGCTACCCGCAACTGCCCACCTGTCCAACATCACTACTCTGGACGGCTCTGACTTAGAATACGTGGACAACTACAAATACTTAGGTGTCTGGTTAGACTGTAAAATCTCCTTCCAGACCCATATCAAATATCTCCAATCCAAAGTTGATTCTAGAATTGGCTTCTTATTTCTCAACAAAGCATCTATCACAGTGCAATCCGTTTTGTCACCAAAGCCCCATATACTACCCACCATTGCGACCTGTACGGTTTCGTTGGCTGGCCCTCGCTTCATACTCGTCGCCAAACCCACTGGCTCCATGTCATCTACAAGACCCTGCTAGGTAAAGTCCCCCTTATCTCAGCTCGCTGGTCACCATAGCATCTCCCACCTGTAGCACACGCTCAAGCAGGTATATCTCTCTAGTCACCCCCAAAACCAATTCTTTCTTTGGCCGCCTCTCCTTCCAGTTCTCTGCTGCCAATGACTGGAACGAACTACACAAAGCACTGAAACTGGAAACACTTATCTCCCTCACTGGCTTTAAGCACCAACTGTCAGAGCAGCTAACAGATTACTGCACCTGTACAAAGCCCACCTATATTTTAGCCCAAACAACTACCTCGTCCCCTATTGTATTTAATTTATTTTGCTCCTTTGCACCCCATTATTTTTATTTCTACTTTGCACATTCTTCCATTGCAAATCTACCATTCCAGTGTTTTACTTGCTATATCGTATTTACTTTGCCACCATGGCCTTTTTTGCCTTTACCTCCCTTATCTCACCTCATTTGCTCACATCGTATATAGACTTGTTTATACTGTATTATTGACTGTATGTTTGTTTTACTCCATGTGTAACTCTGTGTCGTTGTATGTGTCGAACTGTTTTGCTTTATCCTGGCCAGGTCGCAATTGTAAATGAGAACTTGTCCTCAACTTGTCTACCTGGTTAAATAAAGGTTAAATAAATAAATAAATAAAATAAAATACTCCCTACTGTAAAATAGATTATACAGAGGTGTGGTTGGTACATATCACTCAGTGTGCACACGTTCTGGGTGTAGGTTCTAATTTATATATTATCAATGGGGCTATACACACATTCTACCTCATTTATTGTTATTGCTCGTGGGTGTGGCTCATGGGTGTAGCTCATGGGTGTGGCTCATGGGTGTGGCTCATGGGTGTAGCTCATGGGTGTGGCTCATGGGTGTGGCTCGTGGGTATAGCTCGTGGGTGTGGCTCATGGGTGTAGCTCATGGGTGTAGCTCATGGGTGTAGCTCATGGGTGTGGCTCATGGGTGTGGCTCATGGGTGTAGCTCATGGGTGTAGCTCATGGGTGTGGCTCATGGGTGTGGCTCATGGGTGTAGCTCATGGGTGTAGCTCATGGGTGTAGCTCATGGGTGTGGCTCATGGGTGTAGCTCATGGGTGTAGCTCATGGGTGTAGTTCATGAGTGTAGCTCATGGGTGTAGCTCATGGGTGTAGTTCATGGGTGTAGCTCATGGGTGTAGCTGCACACAACCTGTTTTACATTCTGTAAGCTTTTATGTTTTTATTTTGTAGCAGCTAGGATCCAAACAAACAAACACACCAATCCACAGTACCATAGTACCACAGTACCATAGTACAACAGTACCACAGTACAACAGTACCACAGTACCACAGTACCATAGTACAACAGTACCACAGTACAACAGTACCACAGTACAACAGTACCACAGTACCACAGTACAACAGTACCACAGTACTACAGTACAACAGTACTACAGTACAACAGTACCACAGTACAACAGTACCATAGTACCACAGTACAACAGTACCACAGTACAACAGTAACATAGTACAACAGTACCACAGTACTACAGTACAACAGTACTACAGTACAACAGTACCATAGTACCACAGTACAACAGTACCACAGTACAACAGTACCATAGTACAACAGTACCATAGTACCACAGTACAACAGTACCACAGTACCACAGTACAACAGTACCATAGTACCACAGTACAACAGTACCATAGTACCACAGTACCACAGTACAACAGTACCATAGTACCACAGTACAACAGTACCACAGTACAACAGCACAACAGTACAACAGTACCATAGTACCACAGTACTACAGTACCACAGTACCACAGTACAACAGTACCATAGTACCACAGTACAACAGTACCACAGTACAACAGTACCACAGTACCACAGTACAACAGTACCACAGCACAACAGTAACATAGTACAACAGTACCACAGTACAACAGCACAACAGTACTACAGTACAACAGTACTACAGTACTACAGTACCACAGTACTACAGTACCACAGTACAACAGTACTACAGTACTACAGTACTACAGTACCACAGTACTACAGTACAACAGTACTACAGTACAACAGTACTACAGTACCACAGTACTACAGTACCACAGTACCACAGTACAACAGTACTACAGTACAACAGTACTACAGTACCACAGTACTACAGTACCACAGTACAACAGTACTACAGTAGGGAGGGTACAACAGGGAGGGTACAGTAGGGAGGGTACAACAGGGAGGGTACAGTAGGGAGGGTACAGTAGGGAGGGTACAACAGGGAGGGTACAACACGGAGGGTACAACAGGGAGGGTACAGTAGGGAGGGTACAGCAGGGAGGGTACAACATGGAGGGTACAACATGGAGGGTACAACAGGGAGGGTACAGCAGGGAGGGTACAGTAGGGAGGGTACAGTAGGGAGGGTACAACAGGGAGGGTACAGTAGGGAGGGTACAGTGGGGAGGGTACAGCAGGGAGGGTACAGTAGGGAGGGTACAGTAGGGAGGGTACAGCAGGGAGGGTACAGCAGGGAGGGTACAGTAGGGAGGGTACAGTAGGGAGGGTACATCAGGGAGGGTACAGTAGGGAGGGTACAGCAGGGAGGGTACAGTAGGGAGGATACAGTAGGGAGGATACAGTAGGGAGGGTACAACAGGGAGGGTACAGCAGGGAGGGTACAGTAGGGAGGGTACAACAGGGAGGGTACAGTAGGGAGGGTCAAGTATGGAGGGTACAGCAGGGAGGGTACAGTAGGGAGGGTACAGAAGGGAGGGTACAGTAGGGAGGGTCCAGTATGGAGGGTACAGTATGGAGGGTACAGCAGGGAGGGTACAGCAGGGAGGGTACAGCAGGGAGGGTACAGTAGGGAGGGTACAGCAGGGAGGGTAGGGTAGGGAGGGTACAGCAGGGAGGGTACAGCAGGGAGGGTACAGCAGGGAGGGTACAACAGGGAGGGTACAACAGGGAGGGTACAGCAGGGAGGGTACAGCAGGGAGGATACAACAGGGAGGGTAAAGTAGGGAGGGTACAACAGGAGGGGTACAGTAGGGAGGGTACAACAGGGAGGTTACAACAGGGAGGGTACAGTAGGGAGGGTACAGCAGGGAGGGTACAGCAGGAGGGTACAACAGGGAGGGTACAGTAGGGAGGGTACAACAGGGAGGGTACAGTAGGGAGTTCTCTGGTCTACCTGTAGCAGGGAGGATACAACAGGGAGGGTACAGTAGGGAGGGTACAACAGGGAGGGTACAGCAGGGAGTTATCTGGTCTACCTGTAGCAGGGAGGATACAACATGGATGGTACAGTAGGGAGGGTACAACAGGGAGGGTACAGCAGGGAGGGTACAGCAGGGAGGATACAACAGGGAGGGTACAGCAAGGACTTCTCTGGTCCACCTGAAGCAGGGAGGAGGGATACAACAGGGAGGATACAACAGGAGGGTACAGCAGGGAGGATACAACAGGGAGGGTACAGCAGGGAGTTCTCTGGTCTACCTGTAGCAGGGAGGGTACAACAGGGAGGGTACAGCAGGGAGTTCTCTGGTCTACCTGTAGCAGGGAGGATACAACAGGGAGGGTACAGCAGGGAGTTCTCTGGTCTACCTGTAGCAGTGAGGATACAACAGGGAGGGTACAGCAGGGAGGGTACAACAGGGAGGGTACAGCAGGGAGTTCTCTGGTCTACCTGTAGCAGGGAGGATACAACAGGGAGGGTACAGCAGGGAGTTCTCTGGTCTACCTGTAGCAGGGAGGATACAACAGGGAGGGTACAGCAGGGAGGGTACAGCAGGGAGTTCTCTGGTCTACCTGTAGCAGGGAGGATACAACAGGGAGGGTACAACAGGGAGGGTACAGCAGGGAGGATACAACAGGGAGGGTACAGCAGGGAGGGTACAGCAGGGAGGATACAACAGGGAGGGTACAGCAGGGAGGGTACAGCAGGGAGGATACAACAGGGAGGGTACAGCAGGGAGGGTACAGCAGGGAGGATACAACAGGGAGGGTACAGCAGGGAGGGTACAACAGGGAGGGTACAGCAGGGAGGGTACAGCAGGGAGGGTACAACAGGGAGGGTACAGCAGGGAGGGTACAGCAGGGAGGATACAACAGGGAGGGTACAGCAGGGAGGATACAACAGGGAGGGTACAGCAGGGAGGGTACAGCAGGGAGGGTACAGCAGGGAGGGTACAACAGGGAGGGTACAGCAGGGAGGGTACAGCAGGGAGGGTACAGCAGGGAGGGTACAGCAGGGAGGGTACAGCAGGGAGGGTACAGCAGGGAGGATACAACAGGGAGGGTACAGCAGGGAGGGTACAGCAGGGAGGGTACAGCAGGGAGGATACAACAGGGAGGGTACAGCAGGGAGGATACAACAGGGAGGGTACAGCAGGGAGGGTACAGCAGGGAGGGTACAGCAGGGAGGGTACAACAGGGAGGGTACAGCAGGGAGGATACAACAGGGAGGGTACAGCAGGGAGGGTACAGCAGGAGAGGGTACAGCAGGGAGGGTACAACAGGGAGGGTACAGCAGGGAGGATACAACAGGGAGGGTACAGCAGGGAGGGTACAACAGGGAGGGTACAGCAGGGAGGGTACAGCAGGGAGGGTACAGCAGGGAGGGTACAACAGGGAGGGTACAGCAGGGAGGATACAACAGGGAGGGTACAGCAGGGAGGGTACAGCAGGGAGGGTACAACAGGGAGGGTACAGCAGGGAGTTCTCTGGTCTACCTGTAGCAGGGAGGATACAACAGGGAGGGTACAGCAGGGAGGGTACAACAGGGAGGGTACAGCAGGGAGTTCTCTGGTCTACCTGTAGACCAGTTAGTTACAGAGAAAAGTCGTAACGTCTGATGCAGTGAAAGAAAAAAAATGCCACATCTTTTTTTGAGTGAGGACCCATCACACCTTTTAATCATGTGAATTCACACGTTTTAGATTCAGTCAAGATTCTGGAAAAGTGCGACGGTCCCTTTTCTGAACATACTTACAGAACCAACCAATTGCTTAATTGTTTAATTGTGATGAAAATCTGTCTCTGTCTTGGAAATGTTTTTCAACAACAAAATATCAAAGAAAAAAAACAACAACTTGCATATCTGAGAAAAGGATCAAATTACCTTTAGATACAAGCAAAACAACATGACAGGTGTTAGTGAGAATGGGCCAGGTAAAGACAGCTGTTACTTCAGCCATAATCTCTCAGCTATTATGTCTGCCAGCAAACTGTTGTCCACAATATAGTGAATCAGTTGAAATACTAATGTTACTGTTACCAGCCACATGGTGGCAGTGTTAGTTTGTCAGAGAGAGATAGAGGAGGTAAGGAGATGGTAAGGAGAGAGAGAGAGAGAGAGAGAGGACCGAGAGCGAGAGGGATAGAGAGGGAGAGGACCGAGAGCGAGAGGGATAGAGAGAGGGATAGAGAGAGAGGGATAGAGAGAGAGAGAGAGGGATAGAGAGAGAGAGAGAGGGATAGAGAGAGAGAGGGATAGAGAGAGAGGGATAGAGAGGGAGAGGACCGAGAGCGAGAGGGATAGAGAGAGGGATAGAGAGAGAGGGATAGAGAGAGAGAGGGATAGAGAGAGAGAGGGATAGAGAGCGAGAGGGATAGAGAGCGAGAGGGATAGGGAAAGAGAGAGAGAGAGAGGACCGAGAGCGAGAGGGATAGAGAGAGAGAGAGAGAGAGGGATAGAGAGAGAGAGGACCGAGAGCGAGAGGGATAGAGAGAGGGATAGAGAGAGAGGGATATAGAGAGAGATAGAGAGAGAGGGATAGAGAGAGATAGAGAGAGGGATAGAGAGCGAGAGGGATAGAGAGCGAGAGAGATAGAGAGAGAGAGGGATAGAGAGAGAGAGGTAGAGAGAGAGGTAGAGAGAGAGGGATAGAGAGAGAGAGCGATAGAGAGAGAGAGGGATAGAGAGCGAGAGGGATAGAGAGCGAGAGGGATAGAGAGCGAGAGGGATAGAGAGAGGGATAGAGAGAGAGATAGAGAGAGAGGGATAGAGAGAGAGAAGGATAGAGAGCGAGAGGGATAGAGAGCGAGAGAGATAGAGAGCGAGAGGGATAGAGAGAGAGGGATAGAGAGAGAGGGATAGAGAGAGGGATAGAGAGAGAGGGATAGAGAGAGAGAGGTAGAGAGAGAGGGATAAGAGAGAGAGATAGAGAGAGAGGTAGAGAGAGAGAGGGATAGAGAGAGAGAGAGGGATAGAGAGAGAGGGATAGAGAGAGAGAGAGAGAGAGGGATAAAGAGCGAGGGATATATAGAGAGAGAGGGATAGAGAGAGAGAGAGAGAGAGGGTTAGAGAGAGGGATAGAGAGAGAGAGAGGGATAAAGAGCGAGGGATAGAGAGAGAGACTTGAGAGATTGGGTGTAACACTTCATTTTAATTAAGTGGTCCTTATTAAAATGGAATGTGTAATTACACTGTAACAAGTAGTGTAGTTAACTTTAACTCATAGCTACACTGTGGCAAATAGTGTAGTTAACTGTAACTCATAGCTACACTGTAACAAGTAGTGTAGTTAACTGTAACTCATAGCTACACTTTAACAAATAGTGTAGTTAACTGTAACTCATAGCTACACTTTAACAAATAGTGTAGTTAACTGTAACTCATAGCTACACTTTAACAAATAGTGTAGTTAACTGTAACTCATAGCTACACTGTAACAAGTAGTGTAGTTAACTGTAACTCATAGCTACACTGTAACAAATAGTGTAGTTAACTGTAACTCATGTAACAACTACATGTACCTGGTAGTAATTGCGGAACGAATGCTCGTTACCAATGCTCGTTACCAATGCTGGTTACCAATGCTCGTTACCAATGCTGGTTACCAATGCTCGTTACCAATGCTCGTTACCAGTGCTCGTTACCAATGCTCGTTACCAATGCTGGTTACCAATGCTCGTTACCAATGCTCGTTACCAATGCTGGTTACCAATGCTGGTTACCAATGCTCGTTACCAATGCTCGTTACCAATGCTCGTTACCAGTGCTCGTTACCAATGCTCGTTACCAATGCTGGTTACCAATGCTCGTTACCAATGCTCGTTACCAATGCTGGTTACCAATGCTCGTTACCAATGCTCGTTACCAGTGCTCGTTACCAATGCTCGTTACCAATGCTGGTTACCAATGCTCGAGACCAGTGCTCGAGCTTACCAATGCTCGTTACCAATGCTGGTTACCAATGCTCGATACTAATGCTCGTTACCAATGCTCGTTACCAATGCTGGTTACCAATGCTCGTTACCAATGCTCGTTACCAATGCTCGTTACCAATGCTCGTTACCAATGCTCGTTACCAATGCTCGTTACAATGCTGGTTACCAATGCTCGTTACCAATGCTTGTTACCAATGCTGGTTACCAATGCTGGTTACCAATGCTCGTTACCAATGCTGGTTACCAATGCTCGTTACCAATGCTCGTTACCAATGCTCGTTACCAATGCTCGTTACCAATGCTGGTTGCCAATGCTCGTTGCCAATGCTCGTTACCAATGCTGGTTACCAATGCTGGTTACCAATGCTGGTTACCAATGCTCGTTACCAATGCTGGTTACCAATGCTGGTTACCAATGCTCGTTACCAATGCTGGTTACCAATGCTGGTTACCAATGCTGGTTACCAATGCTCGTTACCAATGCTCGTTACCAATGCTGGTTACCAATGCTCGTTACCAATGCTGGTTACCAATGCTGGTTACCAATGCTGGTTACCAATGCTCGTTACCAATGCTGTAGTTACCAATGCTCGCTACCAATGCTCGTTACCAATGCTCGTTACCAATGCTGGTTGCCAATGCTCGTTGCCAATGCTCGCTACCAATGCTGGTTACCAATGCTGGTTACCAATGCTGGTTACCAATGCTACACTTACCAATGCTGGTTACCAATGCTGGTTACCAATGCTCGTTACCAATGCTGGTTACCAATGCTGGTTACCAATGCCGTTACCAATGCTCGTTACCAATGCTGGTTACCAATGCTGGTTACCAATGCTCGTTACCAATGCTGGTTACCAATGCTGGTTACCAATGCTCGCTACCACCAATGCTGGTTACCAATGCTCGTTACCAATGCTCGTTACCAATGCTGGTTACCAATGCTTTACCAATGCTGGCTCGTTACTAATGCTCACCAATGCTCGTTACAATGCTGGTTACCAATGCTCGTTACCAATGCTGGTTACCAATGCTGGTTACCAATGCTGGTTACCAATGCTGGTTACCAATGCTCGTTACCAATGCTCGTTACCAATGCTCGTTACCAATGCTGGTTACCAATGCTCGTTACCAATGCTCGCTACCAATGCTCGTTACCAATGCTCGTTACCAATGCTCACCAATGCTGGTTACCAATGCTCGTTACCAATGCTGGTTACCAATGCTCGCTACCAATGCTGGTTACCAGTGCTTTCGTTACCAATGCTCGTTACCAATGCTGGTTACCAATGCTCGTTACCAATGCTCAAGTTACCAATGCTGGTTACCAATGCTGGTTACCAATGCCTCATACCAATGCTCGTTACCAATGCTCGTTACCAGTGCTCGTTACCAATGCTCGCACCAATGCTGGTTACCAATGCTCGTTACCAATGCTCGTTACCAATGCTGGTTACCAATGCTCGTTACCAATGCTCGTTACCAGTGCTCGTTACCAATGCTCGTTACCAATGCTGGTTACCAATGCTCGTTACCAGTGCTCGTTACCAATGCTCGTTACCAATGCTGGTTACCAATGCTCGTTACCAATGCTCGTTACCAATGCTCGTTACCAATGCTGGTTACCAATGCTCGTTACCAATGCTCGTTACCAATGCTCGTTACCAATGCTCGTTACCAATGCTCGTTACCAATGCTCGTTACAATGCTGGTTACCAATGCTCGTTACCAATGCTCGTTACCAATGCTGGTTACCAATGCTGGTTACCAATGCTCGTTACCAATGCTGGTTACCAATGCTCGTTACCAATGCTCGTTACCAATGCTCGTTACCAATGCTCGTTACCAATGCTGGTTGCCAATGCTCGTTGCCAATGCTCGTTACCAATGCTGGTTACCAATGCTGGTTACCAATGCTGGTTACCAATGCTCGTTACCAATGCTGGTTACCAATGCTGGTTACCAATGCTCGTACCAATGCTGGTTACCAATGCTGGTTACCAATGCTGGTTACCAATGCTCGTTACCAATGCTCGTTACCAATGCTGGTTACCAATGCTCGTTACCAATGCTGGTTACCAATGCTGGTTACCAATGCTGGTTACCAATGCTCGTTACCAATGCT
The DNA here is from genome assembly GCF_036934945.1 of Oncorhynchus masou masou. NCBI lineage: Eukaryota > Metazoa > Chordata > Actinopteri > Salmoniformes > Salmonidae > Oncorhynchus > Oncorhynchus masou. The sequence continues at coordinate 62,319 of NW_027008828.1, forward strand.
CGTTACCAATGCTCGTTACCAATGCTCGTTACCAATGCTCGTTACCAATGCTGGTTGCCAATGCTCGTTGCCAATGCTCGTTACCAATGCTGGTTACCAATGCTGGTTACCAATGCTGGTTACCAATGCTCGTTACCAATGCTGGTTACCAATGCTGGTTACCAATGCTCGTTACCAATGCTGGTTACCAATGCTGGTTACCAATGCTCGTTACCAATGCTCGTTACCAATGCTGGTTACCAATGCTGGTTACCAATGCTCGTTACCAATGCTGGTTACCAATGCTGGTTACCAATGCTCGTTACCAATGCTGGTTACCAATGCTCGTTACCAATGCTCGTTACCAATGCTGGTTACCAATGCTCGTTACCAATGCTCGTTACCAATGCTCGTTACTAATGCTCGTTACCAATGCTCGTTACAATGCTGGTTACCAATGCTCGTTACCAATGCTCGTTACCAATGCTGGTTACCAATGCTGGTTACCAATGCTGGTTACCAATGCTCGTTACCAATGCTCGTTACCAATGCTCGTTACCAATGCTGGTTACCAATGCTCGTTACCAATGCTCGTTACCAATGCTCGTTACCAATGCTCGTTACCAATGCTCGTTACCAATGCTCGTTACCAATGCTCGTTACCAATGCTGGTTACCAATGCTGGTTACCAATGCTGGTTACCAATGCTCGTTACCAATGCTCGTTACCAATGCTGGTTACCAATGCTCGTTACCAATGCTCGTTACCAATGCTGGTTACCAATGCTGGCTACCAATGCTGGCTACCAATGCTGGCTACCAATGCTGGCTACCAATGCTGGCTACCAATGGGCAGGTTTCCCACTAAATTGACCAACTTTGTGTTTTGCTTCTTCTCAGTTGTAAATCAGTAACAACTGATGCGCTGGGTGTCTGAGTGATTAGAGTCTATAGCTTAATAGGCTCTAATCACTCACCCTTTGAACGTGCACCTTTTGAAACGATATCTCCGCTCAGTGTCGCTGATAGCACTTGACCCCCAAAATAATGTGTACCATCTGAGTTCACGAGGGTGATCAGGTAAAAAACAGATTAACAGGTCAACCTCACTGACTGGGCTGCGTCCCAAAAAATACTATTTCAAAGCATTGTACATGTAATGTAATTACTAGGGGTTACACAGGATTTAGCTAGTTAAAATAAAGTTTATCGTGAGGGTTAATTACTTGTAATGAATGTGTACAGTACACTACCCATTCTGACAACATGGCCCTCATTTTAAAGCATTTGGAAGTTTCACCTCATTTCACAATAAGGTGCAGAAATCAAGTAAACCGTCCAAAAGCTTGAAAACAGTATCTTAACTAAATATCCTCAATAATCATTGTCACGTTACCCCTACCAACATGTACAAATGACCCCGACTAACCTGTACCCCGCACATTGCCTCGGTACCCCTGTATATAGTCTCATTACTAACCTGTACCCCTGCACATTGACTCGGTACCGGTACCCCTGTATATAGTCTCATTACTAACCTGTACCCCTGCACATTGACTCGGTACCGGTACCCCCTGTATATAACCTCATTACTAACCTGTACCCCTGCACATTGACTCGGTACCGGTACCCCCTGTATATAACCTCATTACTAACCTGTACCCCTGCACATTGACTCGGTACCGGTACCCCCTGTATATAACCTCATTACTAACCTGTACCCCCGCACATTGCCTCGGTACCCCCTGTATATAGTCTCATTACTAACCTGTACCCCTGCACATTGACTCGGTACCGGTACCCCCTGTATATAACCTCATTACTAACCTGTACCCCTGCACATTGACTCGGTACCGGCTCTCCCTGTATTTGGCCTCATTATTGTTATTTTATTGTGTTACTTTTTATTTTATTTATATTTTACTTTAGATTATTTAGTAAATATTTTCTTAACTATTTATTTAAACTGCATTATTGGTTTTAAGGGCTCGTTAGTAAGCATTTCACTGTAAGGTCTACTACACCTGTTGTATTCAGCATTTCACTGTAAGGTCTACTACACCTGTTGTATTCAGCATTTCACTGTAAGGTCTACTACACCTGTTGTATTCAGCATTTCACTGTAAGGTCTACTACACCTGTTGTATTCAGCATTTCACTGTAAGGTCTACTACACCTGTTGTATTCAGCATTTCACTGTAAGGTCTACTACACCTGTTGTATTCAGCATTTCACTGTAAGGTCTACTATACCTGTTGTATTCAGCATTTCACTGTAAGGTCTACTACACCTGTTGTATTCAGCATTTCACTGTAAGGTCTACTACACATGTTTTATTCAGCATTTCACTGTAAGGTCTACTACACCTGTTGTATTCAGCATTTCACTGTAAGGTCTACTACACCTGTTGTATTCAGCATTTCACTGTAAGGTCTACTACACCTGTTGTATTCAGCATTTCACTGTAAGGTCTACTACACCTGTTGTATTCAGCATTTCACTGTAAGGTCTACTACACCTGTTGTATTCAGCATTTCACTGTAAGGTCTACTACACATGTTGTATTCAGCATTTCACTGTAAGGTCTACTACACCTGTTGTATTCAGCATTTCACTGTAAGGTCTACTACACCTGTTGTATTCAGCATTTCACTGTAAGGTCTACTACACCTGTTGTATTCAGCATTTCACTGTAAGGTCTACTACACCTGTTGTATTCAGCATTTCACTGTAAGGTCTACTACACCTGCAAACTGTTCTTCAGGTCCTGGACCTCTCTGGGCAGGTCGTCCTTTTCTTTCATTAGTAGAATACACAAGTATTTTGACAAAACACTTGGAACTATTTTCTTGTTGTTGTAACAACTGCTTCTAGGTCTCTTTTTGTTCGTTTAAAATATCCTTCAGGTGTGACAGAGAGACACCGCTGTCCTCAACGGAACTCCCACCGGCTTTGGTCTTTGTCATGGCAGCGTATGTTAGGCTGTTACTCCTCGCAGATCCAGACAGGGCAGGTCACGGGGGAAAATTGAAAACAACAAACTGCAGGGATCTAGACAGCCACAAACCCAGGACAATCCGCTGTCCCAGCCACAATGGCTTACAGCGAAGCGGGCTGCGTTCAGGAACACCTCACTAGCTTGATGTCCAGCTAGCTAGCAGCTCGGCTAGCTGCAACGCCAAATAGCTCCTCAGACCCGTCCTTGGTCGGCAGGATCACTGGAAAGATACAAGCAGTCCCAGCAACTGATGCCAACTGATGCCAACTGATGCCAACTGATGCCAACTGCGTCACTGAATCCAACATAAGAAGCTAGGTATCTACCAAGAACTTTCCAATATACTCTTATTAAACAATAAACTTTCCAAACAAAACCAAGCTCTTCCCCATTGGTAACACGCATTCATTGTAATAACATACCGCTATTACTACCAGGTACATGTTGTTATTACAGATAACTACAATACTTGTTAGTTTAATTACACTGTAACAACTGTAATAAGGACCCCTTACAATGCAGTGTTGGAGATTGTCAGGAGGAGAGGAGAGAGAGAGAGAGAGAGAGAGAGAGAGAGAGAGAGAGAGAGAGAGAGAGAGAGAGAGAGAGAGAGAGAGAGAGAGAGAGATGGCCAGGAGGAGAGGAGAGAGAGAGAGAGATGGCCAGGAGGAGAGAGAGAGAGAGAGATGGCCAGGAGGAGAGGAGAGAGAGAGAGAGATGGCCAGGAGGAGAGAGAGAGATGGCCAGGAGGAGAGGAGAGAGAGCGAGAGAGATGGCCAGGAGGAGAGGAGAGAGAGAGAGAGAGATGGCCAGGAGGGAGAGAGAGAGAGAGAGAGAGAGAGAGAGATGGCCAGGAGGGAGAGGGAGAGAGAGAGAGAGATGGCCAGGAGGAGAGAGAGAGAGAGAGAGAGATGGCCAGGGAGGAGAGAGGAGAGAGAGAGGCCAGAGAGAGAGAGCAGGGAGGAGAGAGAGAGAGATGGCCAGGAGGAGAGGAGAGAGAGCGAGAGAGATGGCCAGGAGGAGAGGAGAGAGAGAGAGAGAGATGGCCAGGAGGAGAGAGAGAGAGAGAGAGAGAGAGAGAGAGATGGCCAGGAGAGGAGAGAGAGAGAGAGAGACAGAAACAGAGAGAGAGATGGCCAGGAGGAGAGGAGAGAGAGAGACAGAAACAGAGAGAGAGATGGCCAGGAGGAGAGGAGAGAGAGAGAGAGATGGCCAGGAGAGGAGAGAGAGAGAGAGAGAGAGAGAGAGAGAGAGAGAGAGAGAGAGAGAGAGATGGCCAGGAGGAGAGGAGAGAGAGATGGCCAGGAGAGAGAGAGAGAGAGAGAGAGAGAGAGAGAGAGAGAGAGAGAGAGAGATGGCCAGGAGAGGAGAGAGAGAGAGAGATGGCCAGGAGAGGAGAGAGAGAGAGAGAGAGAGAGAGATGACCAGGAGGAGAGAGAGAGAGAGAGAGAGATAGATGGCCAGGAGCAGAGACCCAACCAAATCATGAGAGAGAGAGATGGCCAGGAGGAGAGGGAGAGAGAGATGGCCAGGAGGAGAGACTCAGCGAGAGCCTCAGAGAAAGAGATGACCAGGAGGAGAGAGAGAGAGAGAGAAGGATAGAGAGAGAGAGACAGAAACAGAGACAGAGAGAGAGATGGCCAGGAGGAGAGGAGAGAGAGAGAGAGAGATGGCCAGGAGGAGAGAGAGAGAGAGAGAGATGACCAGGAGGAGAGGAGAGAGAGAGAAGGATAGAGAGAGAGAGAGACAGAAACAGAGACAGAGAGAGAGATGGCCAGGAGGAGAGGAAAGAGAAGGATAGAGAGAGAGAGGGAGATGGCCAGGAGGAGAGGAAAGAGAGAGAAGGATAGAGAGAGAGAGGGAGATGGCCAGGAGGAGAGGAAAGAGAGAGAAGGATATAGAGAGAGAGAGAGAGAGACAGAGATACGGCCAGGAGGAGAGAGCTGAAGGTTTCGGCGTTTCCTATCAAGTCCCTTTTTGAGCCTCTGCTGAAGGATATGACAACCCTGTCGTTGCCATGGATACAGGCAATCGAGACAAGATGGCCAGGAAAGGAAATTACTTGCATATCAGTTGGCGACACACACGAACGCATGAACGCATCACTTCATAAACAAATAGTGTGAAATGTCTGCACAAATATTTTGCAACATAAATATATCAAATATGTCAAATGCTAGATTCATATTATAATCGAAAGTGAGGATTACATCAAGATACCAAAGTACTGAGACAACATCTATCACTACCACTGCTGCTGAGGATGGGATTAAATACTGAGACAACATCTATCACTACTGCTGAGGATGGGATTAAATACTGAGACAACATCTATCACTACTGCTGAGGATGGGATTAAATACAGAGACAACATCTATCACTAACGCTGAGGATGGGATTAAATACTGAGACAATATCTATCACTATCACTACTGCTGAGGATGGGATTAAATACAGAGACAACATCTATCACTAACGCTGAGGATGGGATTAAATACTGAGACAATATCTATCACTATCACTACTGCTGAGGATGGGATTAAATACAGAGACAACATCTATCACTAACGCTGAGGATGGGATTAAATACTGAGACAACATCTATCACTACTGCTGAGGATGGGATTAAATACTGAGACAACATCTATCACTACCACTACTGCTGAGGATGGGATTAAATACTGAGACAACATCTATCACTACTGCTGAGGATGGGATTAAATACTGAGACAACATCTATCACTACTGCTGAGGATGGGATTAAATACTGAGACAACATCTATCACTACTGCTGAGGATGGGATTAAATACTGAGACAACATCTATCACTACTGCTGAGGATGGGATTAAATACTGAGACAACATCTATCACTACTGCTGAGGATGGGATTAAATACTGAGACAACATCTATCACTACTGCTGAGGATGGGATTAAATACTGAGACAACATCTATCACTACTGCTGAGGATGGGATTAAATACTGAGACAACATCTATCACTACCACTACTGCTGAGGATGGGATTAAATACTGAGACAACATCTATCACTACTGCTGAGGATGGGATTAAATACTGAGACAACATCTATCACTACTGCTGAGGATGGGATTAAATACTGAGACAACATCTATCACTACTGCTGAGGATGGATTAAATACTGAGACAACATCTATCACTACTGCTGAGGATGGGATTAAATACTGAGACAACATCTATCACTACTGCTGAGGATGGGATTAAATACTGAGACAACATCTACCACTACTGCTGAGGATGGGATTAAATACTGAGACAACATCTACCACTACTGCTGAGGATGGGATTAAATACTGAGACAACATCTATCACTACCGCTGAGGATGGGATTAAATACTGAGACAACATCTATCACTACTGCTGAGGATGGGATTAAATACTGAGACAACATCTATCACTACTGCTGAGGATGGGATTAAATACTGAGACAACATCTATCACTACTGCTGAGGATGGGATTAAATACTGAGACAACATCTATCACTACTACTGTGAGGATGGGATTAAATACTGAGACAACATCTATCACTGCTGAGGATGGGATTAAATACTGAGACACTCTATCACTACTGCTGAGGATGGGATTAAATACTGAGACAACATCTATCACTACTGCTGAGATGGGATTAAATACTGAGACAACATCTATCACTACTGCTGAGGATGGGATTAAATACTGAGACAACATCTATCACTACTGCTGAGGATGGGATTAAATACTAAGACAACATCTATCACTACCACTACTGCTGCTGAGGATGGGATTAAATACTGAGACAACATCTATCACTACTGCTGAGGATGGGATTAAATACTAAGACAACATCTATCACTACCACTACTGCTGAGGATGGGATTAAATACTGAGACAACATCTATCACTACTGCTGACTAAGACAACATGAGGATGGGATTAAATACTGAGACAACATCTATCACTACTGCTGAGGATGGGATTAAATACTGAGACAACATCTATCACTACTGCTGAGGATGGGATTAAATACTGAGACAACATCTATCACTACTGCTGAGGATGGGATTAAATACTGAGACAACATCTATCACTACTGCTGAGGATGGGATTAAATACTAAGACAACATCTATCACTACTGCTGAGGATGGGATTAAATACTGAGACAACATCTATCACTACTGCTGAGGATGGGATTAAATACTGAGACAACATCGATCACTACTGCTGAGGATGGGATTAAATACTGAGACAACATCTATCACTACCACTACTGCTGAGGATGGGATTAAATACTGAGACAACATCTATCACTACCACTGCTGCTGAGGATGGGATTAAATACTGAGACAACATCTATCACTACTGCTGAGGATGGGATTAAATACTGAGACAACATCTATCACTACTGCTGAGGATGGGATTAAATACTGAGACAACATCGATCACTACTGCTGAGGATGGGATTAAATACTAAGACAACATCTACCACTACTGCTGAGGATGGGATTAAATACTGAGACAACATCTATCACTA